>NW_016912485.1:31734-46726 GCF_001483705.2 Eufriesea mexicana
AGTGAATCACGTCTACAAATGTATCAAGTGATAAGGAACTAGGCTGATCCTTGCAGAGCCTTTACTCACGCGTATTCTTGTTATTAGCTAAGTGAATCAAGCCTGTAAGTGTATCAGGCAATACAGAATTAGTTTGATGCTTTATTTGTACGTATTCTTATTATTAGCTGAGCAAATCATGTCTACAAGTGTATTAGGTGATAAAGAACTAGGCTGATTCTTTGTTCTAATCCTTTACTCACACGTATTTTAATTATTGGCTAAATGAATCACTCTAAAAATGTATCTGGTGATAAAGGACTAGGCTGATCTTTTGTTCCAACCCTTTACTTACACGTATTCTAATTATTGGCTAAGTGAATCACGTCTACAAATGTATCAAGTGATAAGGAACTAGGCTGATCCTTGCAGAGCCTTTACTCACGCGTATTCTTGTTATTAGCTAAGTGAATCAAGCCTGGAAGTGTATCAGGCAATACAGAATTAGTTTGATGCTTTATTTGTACGTATTCTTATTATTAGCTGAGTAAATCACGTCTACAAGTGTACTAGGTGATAAAGGACTAGGCTGATCCTTTGTTCTAATCCTTTACTCACACGTATTTTTATTATTGGCTAAATGAATCACTCTACAAGTGTATCAGTTGATAAGGAACTAGGCTGATTCCTTATTCTGATTCTTTACTTAGATGTATTCTAATTATTGACTAACTCAGTCATGTCTACAAGTGAATCAGATGATAAGAAACTAGGCTGATCCGTTGTTCTAATCCTTTACTCACACATATGTTTGTTATTGGCTAAATGAATCACTCTACAAGTGTATCAGGTGATAAAGAACTAGGCTGATCCTTTGTTCCAACCATTTACTTACACGTATTCTATTTATTGGCTAAGTGAATCACGTCTACAAGTGTATCAGTTGATAAGGAACTAGGCTGATTCCTTATTCTGATCCTCCACTCACACGTATTCTTATTATTGGCTAAGCGTATCACCTCTACGAGTGTATCAGGTGATAAAGAACTAGGCTGATCCTTGCTGATCCTTTACTCACGCGTATTCTTGTTATTAGCTAAGTGAATCAGGCCTGTAAGTGTATCAGACGATTTAGAGCTAGTATCATCTTTTATTCTGATCTTTTATTCACACGTATTCTTATTATTGGTTAAATGCATCATGTCTATAGGTGTATCGGGTGATAAAGAACTAGGCTGATCTTTGCTGATCCTTTACTCACACGTATTTTTGTTATTACCTAAGTGAATCAGGGTCGTAAGTTTATCAGTCGATAAAAAACTAGTTTGATCATCTATTCACAGATTTCCCCATTATTAGCTAAGTGAATTAGGTCTACAAGCATATCAGGTAACATACAACACGAAAGACACGTATCTAGGTATGCAAAAATTGAAATTGTACTTATTGCGCAAATATCACAATTTCTGATTGAGAGATCACATATTTTTTGACCCATCATGAGAACCTGTAAATTACCTAGGAAACAAACATGCTTAGAACCTGAAAGTAAGATTTTGTATCATCCCATGCAACAAGCTATCTCTACATCGCAGCTGACGTTAATGTACAAATATAACACGAAAAGATTTCCTACAGAAATTTCTGAAATTGAATACCGTGAGCAAACATTTCATATTTCATTATCCTCTCTTCACTATGCCTCTCTGTTACGCTTAGCCGCTATTGACGCTCTTGAAAATCCAACCAAAGTCCAACAAACGAAGGGATTAAAAAATATCCTGCCGACCCCGATGAAGTCACGACGGAATTTAAAGCCAGAATTTTCAATGTTCGCCACGCTTTCGCCGTGCAAGTATCGCAACTAGATTCGCCTGAATCCTGTTACGCTACTATGCGGTCGGTGTTAATGCAGTCCGCAACAAATGACAAACAACAAGCTGCGTCAACGCGGTGTAGCAGCCACAGGGGCGAAATTCGCTCCGACGTGTGCTAGCGCGGCGGAGCGCGGCGCGTAAATGACGGTGGGTGGGGGATGACCGGTGGTGGGAGTCGCGCAGTGGTAGGGGTAGACCGGTAGTGGGAGTCGGCCTGTGGTGGGGGCTGGTGAAGGGTGAGCCGTGCAACGTGTAAACGCGCGCGCCCTGGAAATTTGCAAGTAAATGGCAATTAATCAGTGTCCGTATGAATGGGCCGGCGCCGTTAATTTGTCATTTCGCGCCGCGACAATTTGTATGTGACTGTCAACATCGTCGAATTCGGCCCCGTGCCATGCGTGCGGTAATATGTATATAGAAATACACGCGCGTGTGGATGCCTGCGCACGTAAATAATATATGTAAGTACGGGACAGAAAACGCGAGGGTTTCGCGCGGCTTTTGTACGTGTTGGCGGACAGCACGAGACTTCGCGATGATCGATGGAAGCTCTGAATTATTGGACGCACCGATTCAGCCATGTGAATGAAACTATCGGTACAATTGGTGTTCCGAGATGTCTAATTAGGAGGATACATTAAAAGTCTGCTCGAAAGTGATTAATCGGCGATGCTTTGCATAGTGGGTAATTTATTTTGTCATTAGAGATCATGTGTTCTGAAGTAATGTTTTGTAAATGTTATATTTTTTTTATAATCTGATAGATGTAATAAATAGTATGAGGAGAGTCAGTTGGAAAATTTTCAAAATTTTATACTGACAACTGTCCAACATTTTCAATACCATAAATGCACTTTTGCAAAAGTATAATCAAATTCGTCATTAAAAATATAACACTTTGAGTAAATATTGCACATACTTAGATGTTCAATCACAACAATGTAGAATATATAATTATATTAATTATTAAGAAAATTTTAACAGTAATTAAGTGGATATTAATTATACTTAACTTTATTAGTCATTTTTTAATAAAAATATCGTCATAATGAAATTATTTTTATTTTCAATTATTACATTAAATGAAACGCTGTATTTGCTATACCTAACTTCAACATACTTTTGTAATTAAAACTTCAGTTCTAAAAAAAAAAAAAAAAAAAAAAAAGAAAAGAGACAGTTATATTACAAATTTTTGTTTACAGGAACCCTATTCAGCTTTCTTTCTTTATTTTACAAAAAAAAGAAAAACTAAATAACGCATGAAAGATTTTTATATTTCTACATTGAGGTCAACAGAGTACAAAGGGTAAAATTTCAAAATATTTTATCACATTTTATTTCATTTTTTTATCTTTATTACATCGTTAATATTTTCCAAGTACGTGTCGTAATACGTATACCAGAAAACATTAATTCGAGATTTTGGGTAGCAATCTCGCACTTTACATGTCATCAATGCAGAGTTGCATCGTTGACTTGGTGCAACGCCGTAACGTGGTAAATATTTCTGTAACATCGAACACGTGGCACCATTTCCAAGTGCAATAAGCAACCGAGTATCTCTAGATACGTGCGAAAAGTTGAAAATGAAGTTTCACATGCGCCGGAGTGCGCTCATTTCTATACATTTTTCGTCGAATGTCTCTAAATATGCATTTCTGCCTGGTTATTCGTTCGAAACTCCGCCGCGCCCTCTGAATTTCTGATCAAGTACCAACGGACGCTCGAGACGTCGCGGAATCGATCCTTCGAGTGGGATTACGTTCAAATACCTTGAATAAGAAGAAATTCACGTCGCTGGTTTGATAAGTTGTCCCTCCTCGTTGGAAAAACCACGATACTTTCATGCTGTTACCAACTTGTCTATTTTTTTAAATTACAGAGGGCGCGTTCATCGATTTCTTTCCGTCATACGTGTTCAACGAAAAGAAAGAGGTTAGGTTAGGTTAGGGTGAGGTTAGGCGAAGTTTAATATCTTGGAGAGTTGTGAAAATGGAAAATTATAGACATGCACTGTCGTTATTGGATAACACTAATTATTGCTTGGAAATTCAATATTATTAGAAATTATTATTTATTACTATTTTCTTTATTTAAGAAAATGGTGTAGTGTATAAGATATACTGCAAAACAGAGCAATGACTGTTACTTTAATAAATTATCATTACATATAAATTAAAAATTCAATATTACTGAAAGTTATTTTTATAAAGAGGAAGGTGCAATATACAGGGTGGGCCATTTCGATCGTCTTTATTTTTAGTAAGCTGATCTTTTCAGTCATTAGTAACGCAGCTAATTTAATAAAAATCGACAAAAATACTTTTTTATTGCGTCTCTAATAATTAAATAATTGAAGGTAATCGAGATGATCGTGCTACATGATCCACCCTGTATAAGATATACTACAGAGTACATCAAAAATTGTTTGTTCAATAAAATATTAACAGCTAATTTAATAAAAATCGACAGAAATAATTTTTGATTGCTTCTCTAATAATTAAATAATTGAAGATTATCGAGGTGGTCACGTTATATGGCCCATCCTGTATAAAATATTCTACAGAGCAGAGTAAAGACCGTTACATCAACAGAATATTACTCTATATTGATTAAAAATCCTGTGTTATTAAAAATCATTATTATGAAAAGGGATATAATGTTTAAGATATACAGTAGATAAATACTGCACGTGTCGAAACATATGGACGAATATTATCTGTACCCCCTCCTTTCTTCCCTAGTCAGTAATGGTAATTCTCTAGTCAATTATTCCCTAGACGTGAATTCAGTTCTGTCAACAATATCTACGAAAATAACTGACACATTCAAGGTGATCAGAGTCATTTACTCATCCTAAATAAATAATTCATGCAACAATAATAAAATAATTACATTATTATTCTCGTAATTTTAACTAGTGAACTTCTGGTGAACTTCTAGTGAAATATATAGGGGGATAAACGTGTGTTCAGTCCTGTCAGCAATATCTACGAAAATAACTGACACATTCAAAGTGATCAGAGTCATTTACTCCCCCTACATAAATAGTTCATACAACATTAATAAAATAGTTACATTATTACTCTCGTAATTTTAGCTAGTGAACTTCTAGTGAAATACATAGGGAAATAAACGTGTGTTCAGTCCTATCAGCAGTATCTACGAAAATAACTGACACATCCAAGGTGATCAGAGTTATTTACTCGTCCTAAATAAATAATTCATACAACAATAATAAAATAATTATACTATTACTCTCGTAATTTTAGCTAGTGAACTTCTGGTGAACTTCTAGTGAAATACATAGGGAGATAAACAAAGCGAAAGAGAGAAGCGAAAGATCATAGAACACGATGCATAAAAGGATGTGGCGTCCTTTGTAATTCATGAATAGAAATAGGTTGAGTCATGTTCGTGAATTGCCTTTCGAAAAGTCGTTTTAAAAGCGACAATTCACCATTCGCCAGTAATTTCTACGCTCCTCTGTCTCTCCCATGCAACTCTCCCCTGTTTTCTTCCTTTTTCACCCACTCGTTTTTTTTTTCCTCCCTCTGCTTTTGCGGTACTTTCGGTCGGTGGAACGACAAAATGAAAGTTTCGCAGCGGGTGAAATCGTTCAAGTGTCTCGTACAGCGCTTTTCGCGCTTCGGGTGAACAGAAAAGCTCCGATAAAGTTTCGAGATATTTCGAAATCGTTCCCACCTATCGCGTAGACGTTGAGAGTGAGGGAACGAAGAAAATCGTGAATCCCACGCCACGGATTGCGAGGCAGAAATACGTCATTATCGACGATTACGGATATTGCACCTTTAAAAAGATCTCTGGCACATCATATCTCAGAATAAGATCGGTAAGTGCTCTGCCGCTGGGATTTACGCCGTGATTGCGGTATATGAAGCCATCAAGCCGGAATTTTATTTACTTTTAATGATAGAATTAAATTTATAATAAATTGTAGCATTTTTTAATTATTTTGATATTTTAATTTTAACTTGTTGTGAAATTATTAAGATATCTGATCAGAAAACTGTTGATCTATTGTAAATATATTAATGAAGCTTATTGAGACATAATATGCATAAATGGAGTATAAATATCTCTCATTGTTTTGTAGAAACAGCAATTATTTTATTGCATCCTATATTTGTTTGAAAATTAAAAATTTAAATAAATAAGAGAAAAGGATTTTATATATTTTATATATTTTATTCGATTTAATTAACATCAACATTGGTTAACATCATTTACATTTGATTAACACATAATACATAATTAATACAGAATACAAAATTTGTGTATTGCATATTGGATGTATTTGTTTAAACAAAATAATTTCTGTTCTTATAATATAACGAGTGATACTTACCTTCCATTTTTGTATTGCAATCAATTGTATATTTGTTTCTTCGTTAAGGGAAACCGTCAATATATATTATATATATATTGTTATATATATAATATTCTATTTTAATATTTATATTTACTTTACTAGAGTTTACTGCACTAGCTGTATCAGTTGACTACATTAATTCACATGTTTAGTAATATTTATGTAGTCAACTGGTACAACTAGTGCAGGAAACTCTAAAACATATAATATATCAATATAAACATTATATCATAGTTACATTTTGTTCTAATAATTGAATAAAGTTATGTAATTATTTCCCAGTTTTCTGCAAACATTGTAACCTATATTACATCATTTTACTGTTGCACAATATTAAAAAAATCATTTTAACAAATATCCCAAATTTTATTCTCATGGTTTCAAAACAAATGTATAACAGTTACCCTAAATAGACTTCTAATTACCAACCGCAATCAACAAGTGAAAATCGCAACGCCCCGAACCTCAAACCGCCCCCCTCAGCAAACATAACCTCAAAAACCTAAAACGCGTCACAAACGGTAATTCGTTTCCAGTCACGATTCTGACTCGCGAATACACATCCCTAACAGCGAACCGATTAGAATATTCGATGTACTTAATAGCGTTATTCAAACTACGGCTCGAATCGGTGTTAACAACGCCGCCAGCCGTAAACTGTATCCGATTTAGTCCCGTCTATCCTGCCCGCCCTCGAAAGCCCGTGTTACCCGCAGCGATTTTCCGTTATATCCGAAAATCTAATTAATTTCCGTTTTGTAATGCCGAATTAACGAATTTCCCGACGCGCGATCGCATAGAGGGCGCCGGTCATCGCGCAGCCCTGACGCAATCCGGAACACGTAATTCGGCTTACTTCCGCTAATGAAGGAGGCACGCGCGGGCACGGCGGAACGCGTGCGCGTTTACATGTGCGCGCGGCTCAATTTCGACGCTGCATCTGGAATAATAGGAGCAGCGCGGACCGGGATAGACGGCACGGGGAATCGATCGACGTGCCGCGCAATTCGAATTCATTCGGTTAATTCCGCCGGCTGATTCGGCAGGTTTGCACGGCCATGGGAGAGCCTCTGCAAACGAGAGCAAATTATTGTCATACCGACGATAATTGAGCATAGCCTGCTAATAAACTGAACCGAATTGCCGACTCTTCGCGAGCGGCCTTGATTCGACCAATTGCGGCCCGCCGGCCACCACTCCAGCCGCCCAATAGCGCTACCCCCACCACCGCGCACAATGAACGCCGCGTAGCGTTTACATCAGAAATTACCGGCCCGATTGCCTGTACCATAAACGGGAAATGCCACTTAAAGGCAAAAACGCTGTGGCGAATGCTCGGCTCCGATTTCACTGCGCTCTTTGCTTCTTGTTATTCATTACGAACGACGAACGGATCAGTCGATATAGAGTTCCAGACTTGGTTAACACTTTGACTGCCACACACTTTTTAAATGTACGTTCAGGGGACTGCGATAAAATTTCCATTAGTCTTAGGATATAATGATGAATTATTAAACAATATGACAAAGAACAGGAATTAATGCAAATTACTAATGTCTTTTATTCGAAGTTCTGTGTTTATTTAGGTTGTTCAAATTTTCAAAAAATGGTTAGAATAAAAGGAATACAAATTTGAAAAATTAGTATTGCCGGACAGTGATGACCATTGTTTTACTGAGAAGACAAACACTGGTCACTGATGACCACTATTGGCAATCAATGTGTTTATATTACTCGTTTTCGTTATCGCAGTTGAATACATGCTTCTTTCAGGGTTGCGTTCGGTGTGAGGTTATGTTCGGTGAATTTGGTCGGTGATCGTTGTTTGATTCGGGTAAGAGGATATTTTGTTGATGATTGCTGTTGGTTTGAGAAGTATTGGTGATTTTGTTAATAGAATTGTGGGATTATTGAAACGATTGATTTTAGACATTTTGTTCCTTTATTGGTAAAACAGTTAGTTGCTTTTGACAAAATTCTTGTTGATTTCTATTGTAATTGAAATGTTATGTAGATAGAACTAAGTAGTTTCGTGTATATATTTGAATTATATTATCTGTGTACTTATTATATTTAGGTACATATTATTAGTCAGTGTAAAAAATGTAAACTATCTGTACATTAGAAAATTGATTTCAATTATTCTTTTTTGTTTTTAACTATCTTAATTGCAATTATTACTTAATTGTCTTCAAAAATTGAAATACAATATGTTGCTTAAAATATAGCAACCATAATATTAGAATAAACAGCTTCTAGTAATATTTTCAAGAAGAATAGGTTATAGCGAAAATCTGTGAAGTTTTGGGAGTTTATATACCATTATTTTTAATAATAAAGTAAAAATTCTTACATTATATGAATTTTTGATAAAACAGTTTTAAAACATTTATAATAATTCACAATTTATAGATAAAATTAATAAAGTTTTGATTATGGGGATTTTAATTTTCCTGCAGTTCGCAGCAGTGCAGAATTAAACGACATGAACGCCACTGGCGGTCACTTTCTGAACCTTCTCCTTTTTCCTCTTCTTACCTAGAATTTCTGCAATATACTCCTTTGACAAACAATCATGTAATGTGATTCTACGTAATAATCACTTCCCATAACCAACATTAGTAATGAATTTTAATAACAATTTTTGTTATTACATAACTACATAATTTTACATTACATTACTACATAATTTTTTGGTTATGTTACTTCCTAAATTTGAATTAATTTCTTACTAAGTGTCATTTAGTATTACTAATAATTTACTAAATATTAATTAATTACTTACTAAGTATTACTTAACAATATTACTATTTTTCAAAATACTGATAAATTACTCAGTAATTCTACTTACTTACTAAATATTAATTAATTACTTACTAAATATTACTTAGTAAAACTAGTACCTTATGAAATATTAATTAATTAATTACTAAGTATTACTTTGTAAAACTAATATCTTATAAAATATTCATTAATTAATTATTAAGTATTACATAGTAATATTACTAACTTACAAAATACCAATTAATTATTTATTAATTGTTACTTAGTAATAGTACTTACTTACTAAATACTAATTAATTATTAAGTATTACTTAATAATATTACTAACGTATAAAATACCAATTAATTATTTATTAATTATTACTTAGTAATACTACTTACTTACTAAATACTAATTAATTATTTATTGATTATTACTTAACAATATTACATACTTATTAAATACTAATGAGTTGACTATTATAATTTTATCCACGTAAAATCAGAAGTAGTGAAATCCAAATCTCATTCACGCTTTCGTGTTAGCAGCTCCTGCAATGCCTCTATCTCATCAAGTCATCGATGTACTAAATGGTTTTGACTGCAGGCTGTCCGATACTCAAATAATCTGCTGAAACGTTTATCAACAAAATTCAGTTACCGAGTGCATGTCGATGGGAATAGAGCTAACGCACACGATAAACTGACGTGGTTTGGCAACTCTTTGTAATAGAACTAATAGCGATGGCCAGTGTCGCTTCACAAGATCCAGCGCGCATTAATGTCACATCGACGGGCGGTCGGCCAATAATATCGCGTTTACATGGCACGACGTAACATCCGTGTGTAATGTAGCGCGCCAATGGTAAATAGTATAACATTTATACCGGCAATTAACTTCTAATTAGCCTGATACTGCGCATCTACCAGGCTCATAATGACACTCCTGTCCTTTCTGTCGCCATAATTTTCACGAAGTACAAGTTCTTTCGATCAGCTTAAAATTTACAGCTCCGCCATTTTGCAACAGAGCAGTGTACTTTATTCCGTATGGTAGCTATCATATGAATTTATTTACACTATTATGCAACAATATTTTTAATATAAAAGTTTTGATGCAAACATTTTTCAAATATGCAATATTAAACAAGCGTGAACGTAGATCGAAAAATTAATATTTACAAAATTATAAACAATCTTTTTAAGAAATTTTTGAAAAATGTACGTAAATGTACGGATTTTTTTAAAAATGTACTCAACTTTTTGATAAAAATATGTTAAGCATAAATAGAAATGAAAGAAATCTATATTAGAAATCTTTTGTTAGAGAAAGGAAATGATACGGCCCTGAATGGTTTCCACACAATTACACATAAACGAAAAAATAATTATTTATAATTTAATAAATATTCATTTTTCTACCAATTTTTCACGAATTCTTCTGCTCTATCTGAGAAGTACAATATACATTGCGATTACTATCTAAAAGTCATGAACCTTCTTTCCTCTCACCCTATATATCTCATAAGTTTCCCAATACCTCATAACCAAGCAGAAATTTTTAATTTTAAACGAAGAAATAAATTTACTATACCAAATCCACTCTCTTCACCATCTTCTAATAATTTATAAGTTAATTAATAAATATGTGGATAACTAATTTTTAAACTAACTCAGCATTTTCATGAAAGAATCTTAATAGAAACAATTCTTGCTTTGCATTCTTAATTTCTTCAGAGAATTAGTTATATTGCCAATTACATGATAGCACTCTGTATATCAATAACTTAGCAAGGTGAATTATACTATCTCAACTCTCATTAACAATTCGCACAACAAACTTGGGAGTGTTTGGTAGAGCACCTGTCTATATGAACATTCCTCGTATTCCCTATGCACTAGAGAAATGCACACCTCTCACGCTATGGGATACTCTGTATGTCATGACTCGATTCGGTTTGATTGCCGAGATATGGACCAAATTGCTGATTCGTGTTAGTTATAGCGTTAGAAACTAAGATGTCCATTCTGATCAGCGAAGCTGTCTGTCTCTATGGTGTAATGATTTTAATTGCCATGATGTACCTATGCAAAGCAGCCACGCTAGTAGAGCTAACTATGCTCGTGTCAAAAGTTAGCTCTGTTTAGAGAACCAAAGATGTCATATCAACGATAAGGGAAGCTGAAAATACTGATAAATCGATCTGTGTTCGATAGATGGGATCACATTCAATGATACATAATCAAAAATAGTAACAGAATGTAGCAGCATGAATATATGTAGGCATACTTTTGATTGGCAAATGTAAGGAATAGAAGATGTTGGTTATTCCAATGTATTATTATTTCGAGCTAAAAGAGACTTAGGAGTAAAGTACAAACTATTGGGTTGGCAAGAAAGTAATTTCGGTTTGCATCAGTGAATAATGTTATGCTTGTTTAGTTATTCTTTTGTCAGTGTTAGAATTTTTTTCTTTTGAGATGTGGTAGTCGATACCTTTAGGTTGCTATTTCGTGAAATTCCGTGTAATTTCGTTTATAACTGTCAGTTCACGGTCAGTCTTAACATGGAGTGCAAAAATAAGCATTTTCGACACATTTTACTTTTTTATTTTCATAAAGGCAAGAATGCGGCTGAGGCTCGCAAAGAGATACGAGAAGTTTATGGCGTTGATTGTTTAACAGAACGCACGTGTCAGAATTAGTTTAAAAAATTTCGTTCTGAAGATTTTTCACTGAAAGATACCCACAACGTTCTGGTCGACCTTCTGAGATTTACGCACTTGGTTAAGTTTTTTGCGGATAAGCACCAGAAATTCTATGAGCACGGGATCACGAAGTTACCAGAAAGATGGTAAAAGGTCATCGAATAGAATGGAAGATATTTGACCGATTAAAGTTCATTTACTGTATAGAAAAAATTGAGTTTTATCTCACACTAAAAGACCGAAAGTACTTTCTTGCCAACCCAGTAAAAGACTAGGTTAATAACTGAACTATGATCACGCAACTCACGCTCTCACATCGACTCTTCTTCAAACCCCGTAAAGAACTGACCTAGGACAGCCTTTGCACCCTCATTTAAACCTTGCAATCTTTCTCAATCACGCATTTCTCATAGCCTCGCTCTCGATGGGTCACGTACCCTAAACACTCGGATGCCTTTTGCTCTTCATTTGCATTCGATACAGGCATAAATATCCCGTTCATTCGATCCTTGCACGCGATCACTCGTCCTTCCACGTGCACTCCAGACGTCACTCTAAACATTTGGTCTGTACCTTAGGCTGCTGTTTGTTGTCCATCATCAGCTAGATAGGCCCAAGTGTTCCCTTGCATTTACTCTCAAACCATTCCTACATGCATAAGACGATCGTTTCCTAATATTGTGACGATAACATAGATAGTTAGACGTGCTTTACGTCCTTATAGAGAATTAAACAATATAATTAACTCAAGTGCACAGACCACGTACAACTATGCAACCTACAACCAGACCCAACAGATAGATGACTGACCCACTGAAGCGACAAACAGGCCTCTACTCATAAATCACGACATTGACCATCAAAATAATACCGAAAGGCAACTTCCTTGACAGTTTCCCAGTCCTCAATCAAAGGTCTTTCCGAAACACTCGCGTTCAATCAAAAATTCTATGTTTCCTCTACTAACATCCACTCTCTTAACCCTTTCGCTACGGCGAATGTTGCCACGAAGTCTCTTCCGTAGAACGAAGCGACGTATCAAAGATGGAAGCATTGCCATAGTGCAGTGTTTAGCATTCGGTGTTTTGACGCAACTCTATCGAAGAAAAGAAGGAAAGGAAAACTGACCATCGCAATAAAGCTTGCAATTCTTTGCGAAGAGAGCTAAGAGGAACGGTAGGCACTTGTCTTAATTTGTTATTCAATTTTTATAGCCGGTGACTATAGTCATCCGTAGTGTGCAAATGGCGTCTCGTGGCCAGTGACTGTAGTCACCCGTCGTGTGCAAATGGCGTCTCGTGGCCAGTGACTGTAGTCACCCGTCGTGTGCAAATGGCGTCTCGTGGCCGGTGACTGTAGTCACTTATAGTAGCGAATGGGTTAAGCAGTCAAAACAAACTCGAGAAGACTCCACACAGGACACGATGAGATATTACGAGAATCAAAATATAGAAATCATACACGTATTCGATGTACAGATTAGGTTTAGTTATAATTTTTGGAGTAGGGATGATGAAGTGTAATTAAAAAGGAAAACTTTCTTCATTACTTTATCCGTGCAGCCATTTCTGAAACATATCGAGGGAAACCAACGTTTATAGGTTAGGTTACAGATGTTGTATACAAGAGGACACATCAGAAGCTAAATAGAACTCAGTCAGAACGTATTAGAGCACGAATAGGACGCAACACTACTCAGTATAATGTGTACACATCACATTGCATCACATTCGAAATAGCAACAACTAACGGTGTAATAAAGTGTTGGATATTATAGTGGAAAGTTGGATGTGGTAATAAAATGAATAATTTGGTAGTGAGATAGTGATGTATTCTTGACCATGCACTCTTACAGACTGGAGACGTCGATCGTCAAAAAACAATAGCACAACGTCTCCCGTTTGCCCCACCATAGTCATTCCTGATGTACCAAATAGACACAGATGGCGACATTGTCATAAATCCTGATTCTTAACATAAAGTATACACGAATACGAAAGTGTCCTTTCTATTTAGTATCTCAGTTGGTAGAACATACTGAGAGAAAGCATCCACCATGACAGCCCTCGGCTGACCTGTGTACAACACCTAGCCTAAGTTAAAGAAGTCTCCTAATCTAAAGTTTAGGTTGTAAGCATAAATATGACAAACGCTCAAGTAACAGTATCAAACTAACGTAAATTCCCTCCTTCTATATTTGATGATTATGTAAGTGTGAAAAAGTAGTGACAGTGTGTAAGAGCATGAATGTATATGTGCGATTACATTTTAGCCTAAGCTAGAACAGTCTTCGGGACTAAAATATTCCAAATGTATGAAATCAGTATTTCCAATTTTGTCATACATTTATACATATACATTTATATCATACATTTTGTGAAGACAATATATCAAGTGAATACATGAGTATATTAATATACTTTTCATAATACCTCTCGATACAAAAGAATTTAAGTCAAAAATGTTCAGAAGACCTCACCATGGTTGAAGATAAAATCTAATTATCATAGTCAGCACCATAACTACGATTTTTACTATCAGTAAACAATCTTTCTGTGTCCAAATGTTATACAGGGTGTCCCAGATTTTAGTACTTAAATTTTAGTATTTTGTCACTATACTCTATAATTAAGAATTAAATGTTATATAAACATATATCATTTAAAGCCTTAAATTACAAAATCGTTATATAATATTTGTTATTATTCTAACCTCAAATTGGTTATTATTTCACTTACATTCCATATTTTCTTCTTGCTCTAATTTTTATTAAAATTTACAATTTTTATATAACCTGTGTTTATGACACAATGACACAGTGACAAAAATGACACAAACTAGGATTTTTACTGTCACTAAACAATCTTTGTCTGTCTGAATGTTATACAGGGTGTCCCAGATTTTAATACTTAAACTTCATCACTATACTCTATAACTAAGAAATAAATGTTATATAAACATAAATCATTTAAAGCCTTAAATTACAAAATCGTTATATAATATTTGTTATTATTCTAACCTCAAATTGGTTATTATTTCACTTACGTTCCATATTTTCTTCTTGCCCTAATTTTTATTAAAATTTACAATGTTTATATAACCTGTGTTTATGACACAATGACACAGTGACAAAAATGACACAAACTAGGATTTTTACTGTCACTAAACAATCTTTGTCTGTCTGAATGTTATACAGGGTGTCCCAGATTTTAATACTTAAACTTCATCACTATACTCTATAACTAAGAAATAAATGTTATATAAACATA
>NW_016912485.1:47048-51232 GCF_001483705.2 Eufriesea mexicana
AAATTTGTTTTATTTCTTTTTAAATAAATAATTATAATATAATACAAATAATATAATAAATAATTTAATCTTAAATTTGTTTTATTTTTGTCATTTTGTTGTTTATTTCAAAGATTTACCATTTTTTGGTTGAGAACATTCGATGAAATTTTGCTTTGGAAACACTTAATTACGTAATTCTTATTTTGTATAATTATATTTGTTATTTTGTATAGTTATGTTATATTTGTATTGTTGTGGAATATTGGAGTGAATCAATTGTTTAATTTGATCACTCTCTTTTATCCGGAAATTCAACTTATTGTTAGTTCAGGCATTTTTATCTTTAAAAATGATTGTTTATTAATTATGAAAATTGCTCGAAATTTTTATTTTTTATTATTGCCATTATATTTATGGTAATGGGAATTATTGCACAATTTTATTTTTTGTGAAATTTGGAATATTTTAACAATACATTGTTCATTTCATCAGTTAATTGCTTTACAATTTAAAAAGTATACATTCTAATAAATCAAGATCTAGATCAAAAATTTCCTTTATTTCTATATATTTACATTATAATGATGCAAAACTATTTGTGTAAAGCAGCAGAAAATTGAACTATTGCATTAACTGCGTTATTATGTGATAATTAATATTCTAATATATCATCTAAAATTAATAATATTTTAAAAACATAATTTCAAGGGATTAGAAAAAATTTCTATACAGTACTAGATCAAATACAAATCAGTCAATATTTAACATTTTATGGCATAACATATAATACATTTTGGAAATATATATTGTAATTTAAACTATACTTTAATTCACAGAAGAAATAATTAATACCTATCTCTAATTACTACAAAAATAATTGGGTATAGAATTATTACAAAATTGGTAAACAATAATAAAATTAAATAGAATACTAAATTAATAACCAATGACAAAAATTAATAAAGGTACATTTTATTAGCTGACAAAATAAATAAATAATAGTTACCTCTAATTAATATTGCAAAAGTAATTAGAAATAAAATTGTTACAAAATTAGTGAACAATAATAAAATTACCTAGGATACTGAATTAATAACCAATGATAAAAAGTAATATAGGTATATTTTATTAACTAACAAAATAAATAAATACTAATTGCCTGTAATTAATATTACAAAACTAATTAGAAATAGAATTATTACAAATTTACTGAACAGTAATTAAATTGTCTAAAGTACTAAATTACTAACCAATGATAAAAGTTAATAAAAGCACATTTTGTTAACTCACAAAATAAATAAATAATAATTACCTCCAATTATCACAAAATTAATTAAGTATAGAATTTTTACAAATTTACTTAACAGTAATAAAATTGTCTAAAGTACTAAATTACTAACCAATGATAAAAGTTAATAAAAGCACATTTTGTTAACTCACAAAATAAATAAATAATACTTACCTCCAATTATCACAAAATTAATTAAGTATAGAATTTTGACAAATTTACTTCACAGTAATAAAATTACTAAATTCCAAAATTACTAACCAATGACAAAAATTAATAAAGGTACATTATGTTAACTCACAAAATAAATAAATAATAATTACCACCAATTATCACAAAATTAATTAAGTATAGAATTTTGACAAATTTACTGAACAGTAATAAAATTGTCTAAAATACTAAATTACTAACCAATAATAAAAATTAATAACATCACACTTGATCTCACAGAACAAACAAATAATAATTATTTCTAATTATTTCTAATGTCAACACAATTAAGAAAAAGGAATAAAATTATTGTAAAACTAATAATGAATAAATTCTCTTTCCCATATGACACGTATTGTATCAATAATAAATCCGTTGTCTAACAATCACGCACATCCACAAAGTATAACCCAAATACCCTTTTTCACGCAGTCCGTCCTGTCCTCAAAGCTCGGCTGTAAATTCGCAGACAAACGTGTCCCGGCCAAAGCACGAAAATCCGTGGTTGCAAACACAATAATGGATCGATACCAATTACCCACCACCACATTGTCCGTGGTCTCCGGTTCTTCCAGATAACCCAACTGCCTCCATCTCTCTACCTCGTCCCGCGCTCCCAGCTGTTAGCCTCGCTTTAAAGCTTTGGAGAACAGAGAAGCGGTTACGTGGGACAGGAGAAAATTGTCTGCAACTTGCGACACTCTCCTTCGGGCTGCCACACCTGCTTAACGCTATGGTCGTGCACAGGTTACCGTACACGTGTAATCCGCCGCGAAGGGAGCGCTAGCTAGGGCGTACGTGCGGAAACATCGATGCGCGCGCGTGCAGTGAGGGGACGATGGTGATAAAGTTTGGCGAACAGCTGCGAGGAATGTATCGTCGTTTCTCGTATGACCACCACTGCTTTTTGTCCTCGCTACCCAACAGGCGTCTAACGCCGTTTCATCACGTTCCCTTCTCGTGGCAAGCTTTCAGGGGCTGGTCCAATGGCTATTTAGAAGAAGGTTACCAATCCAAGTGCTCGATGGAACGATGTATTTACGCTTGCAGTGCTAATAGAATAGAATAGGGTGGTTAGGTGGTGAAGCTCTTCTCTCGTACTCCTCGATTCACTCAAAATTTCGTTTTTGTTCGAAGATTTTTGTAGTTCTTTGATGATAGGATAGAGTGGATAGGTGGACCTTCTTTTGGATCTTGAGTTTTACATTCTTATTCTATTTGTGCTGGTGTGTTCATCTCTTCGCTAATAGCATTTGATCTTAAATAAAAATTTCAAACGTTAGGGCAATAAAACTTGTATTTCGTCTACATTTTTATAATTTTATTTCATATTGTACTTATATACAGGAAGACCGATTACATGTATATATTTACATTTGTAGAAGGTACATGAAGTATACAAAATTGAAAAACACCAAGATGTACAAAATTATAAAATTTTACTATTTCAAAAATGAAATTAAAATTTTTATATTGGAAGATAAATTTAATAATAAACAAATTTAAATAATTATACATAAATAAACATGAATAATTATATATAAGACAAATAATGGTATAATGAAAGTAACTATATTATAAATATTACTCTAAGATGATTATAGTGATACACTATATACATTAATTATGCTACAACATATTATAATGCAACTATTAATATTTGTTATAACTGTTTAACAATTATTAGGTTCATAAAAATATCAGTATAATTAGTGTAACAAAAAAATTTATTAAATAATTTATTGTTTATTTTGACCTGTAATAAATAATCCTAATTAGGAACATTTCAGGTTAGAAATAGTTTTATACTTAAAAATAGTACTATATGTCTGTCAACCTAATATAGTGAGAATAATAGTAAATTAACATTTCTGCAATAAATAATTGAACAAAATTCGTTAAAAAGGAAAATATGCTAATAGTTGATAGAGATCATAATCGAACACAGGAAATATTTTAAATTCAAGGCCGACTACGTATTATCGTGATGGTACCTATATCTTGTTTTCCATCCGTTGAGGACGATTTTGAATATCGTAACGTTGCCAGCTTAATTAAATTTTCGATGCTGCTGGCATTCCCATAAATTTTGTATCATGCACGGTGATTTCGTTTGTCGATATACGAAATGCTACGAAATTGAAGGGAAATCGAGACAGACGTTAATATAACGCTATTTTCATTCCAACCCGCTACAACGATAAATCGTGTTTCTCTGGCTTTTGGTAATTATCGCATATTTCTTTACAATAACTCGTTCATTCGTAAATATTTATCTCAAGCATATCTAAATTACGTTCGAATTAAAATTCAATATTTTATTTTATCTTGCAATCATTCTCTCAACCATAAAGACATCTCAGTCATTCATGATGAATGTTTCACGTAAAATTATTAAATTATATAAATAATTCGAAGTTAAAATAATATTCTTACTTTTATTTAGAATTTAATATAAATAGAACGTTATTATTAAAGTCAGATAATTAAATATGTACTGTAAATATACTAAATACAATATAAATACTACATATTATGTACATTTATATATTAAATATATAATATAATACTATATTGTATACTATATAATATATAATAGTACCAATAATACTATATAATATATAATAATACTATATAATATGTAGTATTATATAATATATAAATTTACATATTAAATATATACTACATTAGTTGATTTGAAAAC
>NW_016912485.1:57281-61362 GCF_001483705.2 Eufriesea mexicana
TTTTTAAATTTACTCACCATGTACATAAATAACACTATATTTCATTCAAAAATATCCTAAGGGTGTCAGTAATTATGAAAATGTTGCAAATCAAAAATACCCTAAAATTGCGTATATTTTCATTACAAAGAAATAAACCTATTCTATTATTATTCTGCAGAAAATTGAATTATCGTACCAAGTTTGTTAATAATTTTATCATAATTAATTTTTCAACTTATAACACATCTACATCGCAAAACTTTCAGTGCATTAACCAAAGAGATGAATATAACATTTCAAACTCTTTATTCCTGGAATTGGTGAGAGCATGCAATTGTTTCCACAAAATTGGTATTGATCTTTATACGAATGTGATCGTAATTACGTTTGCTTTCTCATTTTCATTGTACCACTTTAATTATCATCGATAATGTGTGCCAAATTTAGGTACTCATTATAGACCGGTGGTTCCAGTATTAAATAATCGCGGGGACAAATGAAACAAGTATTTTTTGTTAGTAGTGGATCAAATTTAATAACAACAAGAACAATTCTTTATTTAATTAGAAAAATTGTAAAACACAAATATAACGTTTAACACATTGACTGCCATGGGGGTCACCGGTGACCGGCGACGCGACCATTAGTAAAAATACATAATTAGAGTAAATATCGATACTGATAAATTTTTAAACAGTACCATTGTTACTATAATGGTTCGAGGAAATTAATGCCATACGGAACATGCAAAAATAATTTTATTTATACAAAGAAAAGGTGAACCAAAACAGTCGGCACAATATGTCGCCACTTTTTTAGCACAATTCTTTGCTCTCATTCTTCCTAGCTGATTTGAATTATTTTCATAGCACGCTTTGCAAAATCGCCTTACATTTCGCACACTTCCAGGTTTCTTTTTAAATTCGCGACGACGTTTTTTCTGTACGTAATTGCTCGATGAAATGCAATCTTCGTGATCGGAACATTTCACTAAATACATCGCTAACTTCATCCTAAAATCGGGAATTGAAATATTTTTTCGAGTTGCTTTTTAAACAATCGATAATGGCAAAAATGGTCTACAGCGCCGCGGGGGTCACCGGTGACCCCCACCACGAAAAATACATTAAACGCGATTATACAACTCACCTTATCTGTTGTAAATAATATTTCAACGTAATATGCATCGCCTAATAAAATATTCATATTGGCGCCATAGGCAAACCACGTAAAATACGCGTGGCAGTCAACGTGTTAAATATAATTAATTTCCCACAATTACTCTATCACAGGATTTCTCACTATTATAACTCAATTGCAACTAACGTATCCGAAATCACTCTCCTTTTTTTCCTTCTTCTTCATACATTACATTGACATACACAATTCACACACGCCTCAATCATTACACGCATACTCATTTATCATAATAACCTGAATTCATTACATATTGGAATCCAATGCATACTTGTTCCAATCATGCCAACACATATATACTTGAAAATCTATGTAACCACTACCACACATTTTCAAAGCGAAACAAGCTATCCGTTACAATCATGAGAAATTTATCATAACAGCGAGCAATGTTCACCGAGTTGAATATCGGCTGAGCACAGTCAGCAGATAGGGGTTTAAAAAGTCATATCGCATGCTCATAAACCAAAGCCATTTTAACACTTACCTGGCAGTGCTCTATTTGCTGGAAAATTTGCTCCACTTTGCTTAGCGAGAAATCCCCTCTCTCTCTCTCTCACTCCCTCTCCTTCCGTGCGCTGCAACCCCCGAGCCAGCAGCATCCACCTCGCATCTCGGCCTCATCCAATTCCCATTGCTTGTAGTGGTGCGACGGGGCTATTCGAGCAAAAGCGACCGGGTAAATATCTTGCAGTGACGGTAAACGGAATTGAATAAACATTTTTCAGCAAATAGAACCGACAATGGTACGAATTTAAAAGTCGCTGAGACGAGCACAGGTGGTTCTCCCGCCAGCGGGAAAAGCGCCGAACGGAGAAATTGCATTTCACCCTTCCTGGCCCCTCTACATCTCTTTCGTCCTTCCGTTCCTTTGCACGCGGTCGCCATCGTTCCCTTTTCCGTTCACGCGATCCCCCAGTAACGCCTACTCCCATGATGCCGCGCGCGACCACGTGACCCTCGACGACGAGCCGCTAGTAGGCGCTGCAGTCGGCACTCCGAGTTAACCTCCGATTCGCGCTGGAAATTGGTTATAAATGCTAATGTACGAGCCAGCCTGCGACGCAATCTTCCGAGGGCTGAGTTTAGGGCTGAATCGCGGCCGACGTGCAATTTTAAGGCCGGCATGCCGTGACATTCGTCGCGCCAAGCATGAATTCTGGTTCGGCGTGGAAAAGAGCTGCTCCGTGATCCACACTACAATTTAGGATGTTAGACAAGCATGCCGGAAACGCTTCGCGAAAGAAGGAGAGGTAAGTTTTAACGAAATGTCGAAGCGAATTCCGAACGTGGCTACTCTTGTCATGTAAGCGAATGTGAATCGTCTGGGAGAACGGGGGCTCGAAATTTCGAGGAAGTGGGGCGTCGAGTGTCAGGATTTTGGGAACGTGAGCGAAAATTTGTAAAATTCTTGGAACACTATAGTAGGTGAACTATTCGATATGGTTGTTACTAACAAGTCTGGTAAAATTATTAGAAAGTTACATATAAATATCCATGTAAAATTCTCAAAAATATGTAATATATTTCTACTTAATACATTTCCTATTTTCTTTTTATACTAATTTTATTTTTATTGTGGTTTTATATTACTGTAATTATAATAATAATTTAAATACTATATTTTTGAGTGTCTAAGAAACTATTGTAATACTACTGATACAGAATGAACTGATAATTAATAATTAAATAATTTTTTCTTGGGATTAAAATAAAAATTAATAATTAAAGTAGAGGGTATTAAACAAAAATCTAATATTTGTAATATCTACCTCAACTAAATAATTACGCTAAGTATAGTAGGTCTACTATAGCATTTAAGTATTCATATCCAATTTAAAAAATATATAAGTGTGTATGTAAAATTAAAAAGATGACAAACGAAATTTTCATAATAATAATTTTTATATTAATTTTTATCACGATCCAAGCACAGTAGTATGATTCTGATTCACGAATAGCTCTCCAATGAAGGTACAAAGACTTTGGTCACTAGCGCAGGAATCAAATTACAGATAAACGTAGACGAATCATTATTATGTACAATGATTATGAGCCACTAGGTAATCTTCCATCGACGAATCAGTGCTATATATTGTCACAGGGAATCAGTAAAATGATTACAATTGCAAGAATCGACATAGAGCTAGCACCCGAATTACTTATGAAAGCCTAAAGGTAACATAATCACTTGATTCCATAAATGGATTGTGAATCCATATGTTCCGTCCCGGAGAGCGTGTTTATAACATGATTTTTATTCTAAGGCTTACACTTTTAACAGACCTAACGGTTTACGATATATTTTATATCGCGACTGCAATTCCGGAGGATAGATGTGCCTCACCGCCGTTCTAGCGGATTAAGTTGTAAAGGTAAAGGCGAAAGTTTAGGAATTTTTACAAGTACCAGACTCGACAGATGGGACCCACGTGTGACAGACCCAACAAGCGACGGACGGACACCACTTATAAATCACGTCATTGACCATCAAAAATCGGCTCCTTGACAGTTTCCTACTCCTTAGCCAAAGGTCCTTCCGTCACACCCTCTGTCCAATTAAAACTCCTTACTTTTCCACCACCAACGTTTATTTTGCCCAATCAGAACTAAACTGGAGAAAACACCGGACAGGACACGACGAGACACGACATAGATCAAATTCGAGAAATCAGTTCGTCTTCGACACCGATCCTTGAAACATCTTACTTACACGTATAAACGCGTGTTCGAAACGGTACTCCGTTCAACGTCTCCATTATAACTATTCTATACTTTTCTATACATAAACGCTCTCTTTTATCAACATACACTTCGAGATCCTTATTATTACAACTAGTCACGCGATATTAATTTGGCGCGTGATAAGCGTTCCAGGACATCGAAGGGATTCGATAAATAG
>NW_016912485.1:62105-65328 GCF_001483705.2 Eufriesea mexicana
ATCAAAAATCGGCTCCTTGACAGTTTCCTACTCCTTAGCCAAAGGTCCTTCCGTCACACCCTCTGTCCAATTGAAACTCCTTACTTTTCCACCACCAACGTTTATTTTGCCCGATCAGAACTAAACTGGAGAAAACACCGGACAGGACTCGACGAGACACGACATAGATCAAATTCGAGAAATCGGTTCGTCTTCGACACCGATCCTTGAAACATCTTACTTACGCGTATAAACGCGTGTTCGAAACGGTACTCCGTTCAACGTCTCCATTATAACTATTCTATACTTTTCTATAAATAAACGCTCTCTTTTATCAACATACACTTCGGGATCCTTATTATTACAACTAGTCACGCGATATTAATTTGGCGCGTGATAAGCGTTCCAGGACATCGAAGGGATTCGATAAATAGAACGCTGCGCCATAACCTTACCATGTATGGATATACCATGTACCATGAAGGTACATCGATGTGGAACATTCGTTGCATAAATTATTACACGAAGTAACTTTGGAATGGATACTCAGAGAACGAATTGCAAACCATAATAGCATATTAGCATAGCACGTAGTTACGTACAAAATTTTCGTAGGAATCTACAATTTGTCACTATACCTGTGTTTAATTCTCTACATTGTTCGTTTCATCCTTCAAATCTGTACGACTGTCTACAAATTAACTAGATCTCCCAGTTGAACAAGAGTCTCTTAACCTAACTTCTCCAAGAATGAACCATAAAATTCGGATGAACCGTTCTTGATTGTTTACAATAAAGGAAAGTCTGCGAAGAAAAAGAAACTATCTGTCGTTTACGAGGATATATAAACCAGCTCGTAAACGGGTTGTAAAGGGAGAAAACAGAAAAAGAAGGTACCGTCGAGCGCAAAAATATTCAAACACACGTTTAGGGTTTGATTCCTCACCTTTCACGCTCTCGTTCTTGTATCATTGCGATAAACCTTAGGAGTATAATAACTAAATAAGCTACGACTTCATTTTCATATAAATTTTTATTAAAAGCATTTTCTGTCGAATAAAAATACGTCAGAAATAGATTTTTCATGTTTAGTTTATATATTTATTTAATCATTCGTGTGTCGTGCACTGTAATTATGTTATTTAGATTTTGTATCGAAAATTAACAGTACATTGAGCCGCCATATGCAATTTACAGTGCGTTCAGATTCTACTGCAGCGCCATCTCAGTTGTACTGATACATAACACCTTCAACACTAAGAAAATTGAGTATACTCTGTTTGTGGATTTTAAATTTTGTTTAAAAAGAATAACGAAGCTTTTTAAAATTTAATTATAATTAATTAGAAGTACTATAGTCTTGAGCGAGTACGGGCATATATATATGTATATATATATATATGGCAGAAAAATTTGTGAAAACTATATTTTTCCAAGAATATGACACCCATAGCAAGAAAAATATTCCAAGATTATATCAGTAAAATTAGAAAAAATTTGACGAAATATAGGAGATTTACGGTTAACATTTACTGCAGATATAAGCCGTGGTGGCGCTAGTGAGTTAAATGAAATTGTCCTAAGGCTACTAAAAGCTTACTCGTGAAAAGGTTAGTTGATATCTATTATTATTTTAAAAACAAAATTAGGTTATGAGAAATCTCGGAATTAGTATCATTAAATAAAAGTCTTATATTAGATAACTCACTATGAAATATCTTATAGTTATCAATGAACATAATATTATTATCACAAACATTGCTGTTTATATACTTCAGCAACCAGTGGTTCGTTTAATACTGATATAAATTACATTTATATCATATTAATTACATACATATTTACATAAGAATAAACATTTTACACAAAAATGGTTATTACAATGTCAGTATCTGCTGTACCAAGTAAAGACATAATCAGAAAAGACAGAATGATCAATGTCCCCTCTGAGAATAGTCCATTCCAGAATCACATACACGTACTCAGAAAGGTACACAACCATTCTACTACAGCAACTGCCATTGACCAATCATGCTGTAGTAACATAACCTCCAAAACCTTCTCAAGCTCACGTAAAAAATAATATAAAATATATAATCCACCGAAATCTACATCACAAAACCTAAACATCATCTAAAATTAAATACTAAATAAACGGAACACGCAAAAATTAATCGCAAAAACGACGTTATTAAAAATTTATATATATTATTGTCAAAATAAAATTAATTTTGTAGGAATGCTATTTTATTTAACTAAATTTTTTAAAATGAAGGAGGAAAGGAAATAAATTTTATAAGAATTCTATTTTATTTAACTACATTTTATGAAATAAAGGAGGAAGGAAAATAAATTTTGTGAGAATGCTATTTTATTTAACTAAATTTTCTAAAATGGACGGGGAAGGAAAATAAATTTTGTTAGAATTTTATTTTATTTAACTAAATTTTCTAAAATAAAGGAGAAAGGAAAATAAATTTTGTAAGAATTCTATTTTATTTAATTAAATTTTTTAAAATAAAGGAGGATGAAAAATTGCGCTTCTTTCCCAACATTTTTGAAATCGACTGTATAGGTGGAAGGGGTCGAAATGGTAACGGAAGTGGAAGCGGTCAGATCCATGCAAGCGCTGTCGCGTGAACCGATTTACGATCCCAAGACTGCTTCGGTAGTTTGTTCCAAGGGTAGATCGTTTCTTCGCCTCGCGAGAAGTAAGATCGAGAACGACGATCGATCAGGACAGACTATAAATTAGCATCGAGTTACTATCCGACACGCTCAGATTCATTGTCTTCTTTCATGTTTGCGGGTTTGGTCCATGCTCTGATCCTGCTTGCAACTCCGTGTTTTCCCAAGCTGTACACTACGTGATAAAATGATTTTCCCTATAACACCCTATGAATTTCCTGAATTTCCCTAGCAACTTCAAAACGATGAGTCTTAATAAAAAAAATAATTAGATGATTGTTGTTAAAATATTAAAATAAAACAATGTTTACTTAATCCACAATTATTTACAAAAATGTTGGTAAATAATTCCTATCTTTGGAATATTTTCATAAATATAATAAATATCGATATTTTCTAGTTTTCGTGCAATCTTTTCAATTTTCAAGGAATTTTTCCATTTTCAAATAATAAAACTTTCTTTCGTCAGATTTTCTCATACTTATACTATCATTCTTGTGGATAGAAAGGAATACCAATATCATCCACGTTTTTTAACAATTAATAAATTATATAA
>NW_016912485.1:65869-66887 GCF_001483705.2 Eufriesea mexicana
AAATTAACACTCACAATACTGTGGCACTTATTTTTGTGCATAAGTAGTTAAAATTTCTACGATTAATTTTCCTTTAAGTTATTAAGAAAGAATTACAGTGTAATAAATATTTTGTCTAATTTAAATGCAAAATTTAGAAGCATTGTTTTAACTTTAGAAGAATTTGAAAGTGATAGGACGTGCCACCATTTTGTCACGTAGTGTAGATATGGCACCTCGTGCCAATTTTGTTGTCCAAACAGTGACATGCTTGGTTGCGAAGTCTAGATTCGAAGTTTTCCATGGAATAGAAAAGAATCCCGAGGAAAGAGTAAATCCTTGGAAGCGTTATTCTTTCGGGTATCTGGCTTCGCAAGAGCGACGAAGGGAAGCAGTGAAACGGGTTTTATCGTTCGGTATCGAATTCTGAAAGGTTCGGTTTTCGTCCGTGGAAACCGCCGAGGAACTGATGGAGTAAAGTTATTACCGTGGTTAGCTGGCTCGAACATTTACTGCGAGTGATCACGATAGCAGAAGTAATTGGGGAAGTAAAGGATCTTGTTATTGATTATTCCCGGATTCCTCGTGAATTTCCATGAATCGAAATAAGAAAATTAGATTTCAGAGAAATAGGGACTTCCGGAACCATTTCTAATCGTTTTAAAGTATTCATTCCGTGGACAAATTGGATGTACCTACTGTGATAATAATATAATATAATAATATGATACAATATAAAATAATATAGTATATTATAATACTATATAATTAATCTCAATTATTTTCAAATTGACTATCTCGACTATAAAAATAATAAAATGTAATACAATATAATAATATAATATTATGTAATATAATATAGTAGTATAATATAATGCAATATAATTATTCTTAATTATCCTCAAATTGACTGTATCAACTACAATAATAATAAAATATAATACAATAATATTAATATATTATTAATACAATGATATTATGTAATATAACTATTCTCAATTATTCTTAAATTGATTGTATCGACTACAATACTAATAAA
>NW_016912485.1:67524-78889 GCF_001483705.2 Eufriesea mexicana
AATAATAATAATAATAATAATAATAATAATAATATATAATATAATAGTATTAATATATTATTATTAGAATAATGTAACGTGATATAATACAATATGATAATATAATACAACATAAATGATATAATAATAATAGACTATAGAAATGAGATTAACAACAACATTTTGTACCAATGACAAAATTATTTGTACAATTGTTGTAGTAATTCCATACCATTCCACCGAAGCAATATCAATATCCTATACACCTATTCTTCATCGACGTCATAACCCTGTACATCCATAAAACACTTCTTCCCTACTAGCAATCCCTACCCGGGACCGATAATAATAAAGCTGTAATTCCGCCGGTTATTAATGTCATGATTTTTATCTTCACCTTTACCCGAAACGTTGAAGCCGCGACCCTGTCCCCGTTCGTCGCGGAATTTCAATAGCACTGTGTTACGACGATATTAAAAATACCACGGGGCGAGTTTCCAGTTTTCAACTGTGACGGCGCAGCTATCGCTATACAACCGCGTATAAGGCACAAAATCTCCCCTGGAATCTTCGAATTTAAATATCACTGAACATCCAGCAGACCAGGGATCCTGAATCACGCGTGGATATCAAGAACTCCGGGGCTTTAAACCGGTTGATCTTGCTATGCATTTATGGATGTCGAAGGCTCGAGGAATCGTGGTATACCGTGACGCCTCTTAAAACGAATCGACTTTCCTTCCTGATTCACGCTACAGCCCGCGCTTCGCCCCCATTTTTATCCGCCAGCCGTCCTAACCTTCCTTTTGTCAGATTTCGCGGAGCCTCTGTATTAGTGGATTTGAGGATGATCGTCGATTATGGTCCCCTCAGCCGGCGTGTTCCGTGTAATCGAAGAAGGCACACGAGGAAACAGGAATTCCAAAGAACTTCTACAACGATTTCCCAGAGGGCTCTACTCGATAATTCAACGTCCAGCTAGAATTCAACTGTCTTCCCGAGGATATCGAAGCCATTGTGGAGTGGTGCCGGATCTTAGATTCTTTTCGAAATTCCATACTCTCGGTATTAAGGCATGGAAAAAATAGAAATGTACAGACCGTCTGTAAAGTTACGTCCGATGGATCTCTGCAATCTTCTTTACCGACCGGTTTCAGCGATACGTGTCAGGGCAGAATGCAGTTTGAGTTTTAGGTTAGATTCGTCAAATGATGGAAATATTTATCTGATTCAGAGGAAAAACGTCGTGTATCTGTCTCTTGATATTCCAAACATTGATTCTCCTCGTTTTCATCTGCTTTAACTACATAATTTTCTTGGAGATGTAAAATTTGTTTTTATTAATTTCTTTTTTTTATGGTAAATGTGAAAATTATATATTTTGAAATTCACTGAATGCAGAAATGAATTAAATTCAATGAATTAGAGGAAATGTTTTCGAAATTCTAATATGTGAAATTTTTTTATATAATCATAAATTTGAGGTTAGAGTTGTAGTTTTAGGTTAGGGATTTTATATCTTTGGTTTTGTTTGATGCAATTCGTAGAACGTTTAATATGTTCAATTTTATATCTACTTAGATATATTCACTATTGTTCCAGATGGAAACAGAAATTATTTATAGTGTGTATGTAAATGTAAGGTACACAGAGACTAATTATTAGTAAGAATAATTAGAAGGGTGTTTTAATTCAAAGAATGTTAATAACAATTTTGTCAAAAGCAATTGTATGTGTTCAATAATATAACTATGAAAAATCTGAAACCAATTATTATTGATTACTTTAACACCTATTATGGTTGTAATGTTAAACAGTGTAGTTATTGCTTTAAATACAGGCTACTCTGTATAATGTAAAGTGATTTTTCAAATATTTAAATACATTTGGATTTTTAAAATTTGTTAAATCATTTTCATTTTAAATATGAGTCAGAATTTTAGAAATTTTAGCTTGAATTGACATAATCAAAAATATTATCTCCTTCGAATCTACAATAAATAATTTTCTGTGGTATATTTCCATTTTTCTTTGCTTCTTTTAGACTGGTATCATAATTATTTAAAAATAAATTATAAGGGAAAGGTATTCTTAGTAACTGTAGGAACAAAAAGGATGAAACTGGTTATTTTAATTACCATGGGTCTTCAAATGTTAATTGAAATGCCAGTGCTGCCACTACAAAGCATCCTAAACGCTATGCTATGCTAGCTATGGTAACTTTCTAGTGAATTATTATGAACCATGAACAAATTTCATTTTATGAAAGGAAATAAACACAGCGTGCATATTTTCATAGAATATTCTGAGAAAATATGCTGTTCGGGTAATAGAGATTCTACAGTAACGACTTGCCTTAATTTAGACCGCTATTTCTCTTGCTTCTCGTCGTGGATTATTTTCTGTAATATATCTTAAAACATGCTGGTCGACGGAATTTTCTGAGCTGCCTCCTAGATCATTTCTTAATGAAAAGTCATCATCATAGAATTTTCCGTATTAACGGTGCACTACAGCTTTCAGCACCTCTCGTGTCAATTTTTGGAAGTTCAATATTACATTAGAAAATAACATAATTGATTTTTGGTTCATTATAATTAATGCTAACGAAATTCTGAAATTTCTCTTACAAATCTTTTTAAAAATCGTAGCTATTCTTTCCTTCCTTACTTAATTGGATTTAATTGAATTTTGCGCGCGAAATTTAAATTTTAAACAAAGAATTTTACATTATTTTATTTTTTCATTATTAAACTATTTAGTAAATTGTAATTTATTCAAAATTGGAACTGTTTGGATTGAATTAGAGTAATATTCACATAAATTTTCATACTAAAAATGTGAGCTATCTAGTAGACAATTATTTATGTTAATAAATTGAATCCTGTATATTAAAAATAATTAAAAATTGGAATATTGACGCTTTACTCTTAGTATATGATATTATAATAATATAGATCATTATATATAAGGCGTCCTATTTAAATTGGTCTAGTTAATGCCAATCTTCATTTTACTTAATAATAATACCAAATGGTAATAATTTATAATATTTTTGTGGTAATACCAAAAAATGTTTTCCCTATTTTAGTACAAATATCTAGGCTCAAGGATATAGTTTTGAATATCAAATTCAAAAAGGGATTATATTATACTATTAAAAGCATTACTGAGTATTAAAATTGGAATATTGCAAGTGACTTGCCAATATAATTCCACTTAAAGAGATAAAATTGATTCCTTACGACCTTCTTCAAAAAATGTCTTCACATTAGATTATATGCTCTCTGTAACAATTAAATTCTTGTATAAAACATTTCTTAGTGTCATCACCAATTTCAAACATAGTCAAATGGGTCGAGTTAAATAAAACTCCCTGTAAAATATTTTAATCCCATTAAATTAGCAATTACTGTACCTAAAATCCATTTTTAAATTACATATGACATCAAAAGTTTCGTGCACAGTCATGGACACTCTAACTTTATACACTAAACGTTTCATTACGTTTTACCTACTTCCAATACAAACATATGATCCAAATTCGCAAGTCAAAATGATCAATTTCACTTCCTAAATTTTCTTAAGTTTGAATCTCAAATCGCTTAATTGATGCTTAGCTTCCTAAACCTAAAAGGATTTTCCGTTCATCAATTTAGCCAATGAGAGGCTCACATAAATAAAGAAGAACAAGTATGAACCAAAGTCAATCTATATCGCTCAAACTTACCCCAGTGGAAAATAAATTTGGCGATTTATGCTTCACATCGCTCACCGGGTGTCATAATACCGCACAGATGTTCTGTCTCGAACGCAGAATCCACAGAGCCGAGTCTAAGAAACGAGAAACAGGTTTCATTTCATATGCAACGATTCGTTCTTCGGCGCATTGAAATATTACCGCAATACCGGCTGGCTGGAAAGTAAAGAAAAGTAAGCGTGAAATCCAATCGACCAATCCTATTTTCCCGCTTTTGTTTGCAGATTACCCCGATCGAGCGGAAGGAAAACGACGCCAGGTTCGCGGCACGTGGTCCGCTGATTTATTCGCGGGCAACTGGAACGAAAACTCGAGGATGGGACTACTGTGCACGGAGCGCGAGCAAGTCTCAGAATCGAATCTGACCGGTCTAATCGGCTTTACGCGGTGAGTTGCCACCAGGAGGTGACCCGGCTACACGATAGATCGACAGACAAAGGAAAACCAAGCGTAGAAATCAAAAGCAAAGGGACAGAAACGATGAGCCTAAGCGTCCGACAGGCTAGACTCGACAGAGGCTCAGGACCACGCAGCCGCGGCGTGCATCGAGGATACTTATTCCGGAAATCTTGTTTGTCGGAATGAAGCCTTGAAGTTGCCATCCACTTCCTTCCCGGTCGCGTTCCCGTCTGCAACCCGCGGCTCCACTTGCGGCTACGTTTCCTTCTTTTCTTCCCAGACTGAACACCAAGTGAGAGCAGGAGTATGAGGGAACGTGGAACTCGCTAGCTTTACATTCAACCGGTTCGAAGAAAAGTTTAAGTGACTCATGGAGACACTCCTGAAATTCACTCTGCGCCGTTATTTAAGTTTCCATTTTCCCGCTAACGGGGAAAAAGGAACGTCGCGAGTCTAGAGGAAGTGCTTCCACGTATGTCACAGTGCCGTGGTTCCAGTTCGTGATTCGGCTCTAATCGATCGTCACGCGAGTCCTCGGGAGGTAGCCTGGTACCTCGTGGATATTGCTGTTCCTCCACAGCTCCAACTTTCCGATCCTGATCGTCTGATCACGTGCTAGGCACGACCGGAGTCACTGAACGGGAAGACTCTTCGCGATGGATCGTCCAAGACTGTAGTTACAGCTAGCTGAGACACCGCGTGTCTTCTGAGCCAACAGAACACAGGACGTCAGCTTGAAAGACTCTGGATTCAAATGATAACCTCGTTTCAATGGGTCCTTGAAGATTGCACACAGTGCTGAGACCTCACGTGTATCCTTCGTCAGCTTTAACCTTAAATCGTGATCGTCCGATGACATGTCAGGCGCAGCCAAGCTCACCGCACGAAGGATTCGTTAAAGCAAGCTAGCTGAGACTCACGCGACATCTTGAGAGGTAGCAAAACGCATTTTGGACCTTGTTATTTCTAAACAGCTCTAACTTTTGCATCGCAATTGTCCAAAAACACGCTAAACGCTGTCAAGATTGACAGATGAAGGGTTCTACGCGTTGGTTCCTCGAAGACTGCAAGCAAAGCTAGCCGAAATACGAAATTATTATTCTTTACCAACTGGAACGTTGAATTTGTGATCGTCTAATAACGCACGAGGATAGAGGGTTGAAACGAATGGTTGATCGCGATGGGCCCTAGCTAGCTGAGAACTAGCCGGACTGGTTTGGGAAGATGTTAAAATTGAAAGGCGTTCTTGAGGCTCATAAAGCAGAATTATGCGTTGCATAACGTCCACGGGTTCTCTAATAAGATCGAGTTCGACGTTATTGCACCGCCACCCATAAATATCTCTTAAACGTATGCGTACCTTAAGAGGGCAATATCCCCCGAAAACGAGGATCGAGCCTTTCGATTTCGATCTCGATAGGGAGCCTCATCCCGAGGTGGAACTAATATCCCAGAAAATATCTCAAACATCGATTTTGTCCATAGAATTCCGGGCCGCGTTCCAGCCAGGACAGCCGTCCTCTAGAAAAATGACGGGAGTGCCCGCCTCGAATACGATCGAACGTTTGCCCGATCCTGGGAAATCCCTTCGTGATCTGCTTCCGACGAACGACCATTTTCTAAGAGGATAATAAAAATTGCCGGTGACCGTAATCGGGGGTGTCTGTTCCGTAACGACAGCCCGTCTACCTCTCCGACAGACTTCCGCGAAAGTGTTCGTAGACATCCCGCAGTGAACCCATCCCCAGTGCTTGATACAGTGTGTCCAATGGAGTGTTTCGAACCGCGGCTCGTTTGCGAGAAATTCCACGTCCCTAGTATCCCTATCCCCGCGATGTCGTTGAGAGGAACTGATTCACGCAGATCGCGAAGACGATCGCGTAGAAAATCCTCGAGGAAACTGTCAACAATGACCAGAAATAGCTCGACCACGTCAAAGTAGAGTCTATTGACACTCGAAACTAGCATGTCCAGTTAGTCGTCTGTATCTAGAGGTTCCACGGTAACGATTCGATGCATGAGAACAGAGATGATCTAGCAGGGTGAGCTAGAGAAGCAAGAGAGACAGGTGAATCGGTTTCACTATTAGGTAGGAAGGTGACGTTAGGACCCGAGTCAAGTCAGCTCGAGGGAGTTGGAAGAAGATTAGAAGACCGTTCTTATCTGCCTATTTCTCTTGCTGGCCATCGGTCCCTCCTATCGGCGTGGCTGGCTGACAAATGCGAAGGACAGACAGTGCTAAGGTACCGTTCGACAAATGAGAGTCAGAGGACAGAATTGGGTGATCCGGTAAGGAAGGGAAAAAAGAGAATGGAGAAGGACAGCGCGAGACATTATAGAGCTTACGAGGGCTTCAAGCCCGCGAACAATGGCAATACATCGTCCTTGAAGAGGTCCACGTCGGACCGCTCGAAAACACATCCGTCGAGACAAGTGAGGTGTCTTTGCTTCGGCGGAGTGCCGGACAAGGCTAGCCAGCACTCCTTCCTCAAGGGTTGTATTATAAACCTAGGGATATGTGCCCTCCTCGTGGCTTACACTTTACTGGGTAGCTTCATCTTCCTTGCCATCGAGGGCGGTACTACCGATGCTGGGATACAACAAAGGACACTTGCTACCACAATAGCCGGGAATCAGCCTACCAGACGGAATACCACCGCTTGGCTGAAGCAGGTGAGTGCACAGCTATTGATTTCTACCCGCCGATTTTTCTTGCCCCCCTTTTCTTTTTTCCCCCTTTCTTCGCTTTTTCTGCTTTCATTGTTGCGTTCCTACGGATCACCTAGCTTCAATATCGGTCACTCCCTACGTAACGATTCACGCTGTTTCCAGTGAACGCCCCTTTTTAAGGGGTTTCGGATTGGATCGAAGTTGGAGTGGTCTTCTTACGGGGTACGTCTTCGGGTTGTTTCAAGGCTGGGTCTTACGAGGGTTGTTGTTTTATTATTGGGTTACCAAATTGATTATGTCTTAATTCTATTGTTTCTCATATTTTTCATTTTATCATTCTTCTCTACATAACCTCAAAATTTTCAGTTCTATTATTTATCCAAATATCTACTTAAAACATGGCAAAAATAAATATTCGAAATACCAAAATACTTACGTCTTAATTCTATTGTTTCGCATATTTTAGTTTTATCATTCTTCTCTACATAACCTCAAAATTCTCATTCCTATTATTTATCCATGTATCTACTTAGAAACGTGCCAGAAGTAAATATTCGAATTACCAAAGTGCTTACATCTTAATTGTATTATTTCTCATGCTTTAATTTTATCATCCTTCTCTACATAACCTCAAAATTCTCATTCCTATTATTTATCCATGTATCTACTTAGAAACGTGCCAGAAGTAAATATTCGAATTACCAAAGTGCTTACATCTTAATTGTATTATTTCTCATGCTTTAATTTTATCATCCTTCTCTACATAACCTCAAAATTCTCATTCCTATTATTTATCCATGTATCTACTTAGAAACGTGCCAGAAGTAAATATTCGAATTACCAAAGTGCTTACATCTTAATTGTATTATTTCTCATGCTTTAATTTTATCATCCTTCTCTACATAACCTCAAAATTCTCATTCCTATTATTTATCCATGTATCTACTTAGAAACGTGCCAGAAGTAAATATTCGAATTACCAAAGTGCTTACATCTTAATTGTATTATTTCTCATGCTTTAATTTTATCATCCTTCTCTACATAACCTCAAAATTCTCATTCCTATTATTTATCCATGTATCTACTTAGAAACGTGCCAGAAGTAAATATTCGAATTACCAAAGTGCTTACATCTTAATTGTATTATTTCTCATGCTTTAATTTTATCATCCTTCTCTACATAACCTCAAAATTCCTAGTTCTATTATTTATCCCCATATTTACTTAAAAACATAGTAGAAGCAAATATTCGAATTACCAAATCGATTACGTTTTAATAAAGTACTTAATCGCGAGTCACAATTTTTGCTAATAAAATAACAAAAGAGTTAGTCGTTTTAAAATTTTAAATGGAATACCTGGCAGTAAAAGCGACTGCTCGGTGAAGCTGCTTCAAATAACCATGACCGTACTTTTTCCCTGGCTCTATCACTTAAGCGGAACAGTAACTCTCGAAGCGAATCTCGATTTATCATCACATCTTCGGTTTGATCCCACTTTCCTACCTGAGATGACCTCAGTGAACCCGAAGTCAATCGAATTATCGGTGCGTTCTGGCGTTGGCGCTCGTTTCAACGAAGTTTCATCGATCGGACGTCCCAACTAGTTTCTTCCTTCTTTAAAGTGATACTCGTTCAGCAAAATCTCCTGCGCACAAGAGATATTTGCAGTTTTGCGATTTTTTCATATTTTTCGCCTGTCATATATTCCGATTTCGACTATTTATAAAAATTAGAATGCTTGCATGGAAAATTAAAATTATTGAAATTTATCTTTAAGAAAACATATACTTGCCACTTTTATTGTAAAACTGATGTTTATATTTATATTTATATTTATTACGTTATCTGACATTTTCACAAAATACACAAAAAGTTAATTTTTGGAATTCAAAATTTAAGACAGTGTATCGAAAATAAAATTTTTTAATTTAAATTTTGGAATTCAAAATTTAAGACAGTGTGTCGAGTCATAAAATTTTAAAATTTAAAATTTTGTTTCAAGTTTCCAAGATCGAAAATTGTGATAGAACAGGGAGAAATTCAAAACGAATATAATTTTTTCCTTGGTTGTTTTATTTTTTGGAAAGCATATGCGACCATTTGTTGCAGCTGGTGTTACATGCATATTGGAAAACATTGTTTCAAACGTTGAATTTTTTTTAATTGCAAATTTTGTCACCTGGATGCTCCGTGCAAGTTTTAGTGTAAATCTCTCGCACCTAAAATTCAAAAATTTATAGGATTTCGAATAATTAAAGGAACAAAGTGTTCTCTCGCTTTAATTTGTAAAATAAAAAATTGCATTTTCGAAAGGAAGTTAATTTCTAAAAATTCTTCGCTGTAAATAAAAATTAGTATGATTGTCAAACAAGTAGTATTATTTAATATTATTGGTGTAAAAATAATATTAAATAATATAATTTTCTCGAAAATAAAATTTAATTTTATACTTTCGATTTATTTCTGTAAAATGAATCTTACATCGACTATAAAAATATTTGGTTATTAATAAACAAATGCTATTTTCTTCAGTAATTGAATTTTCAATATTTCCTTAAAATTTTTTAAAAATTTGTATTTTCATTGTTCATTATTTCCAAAAAAAAAATAAATAAATAAATAAATAAATATTGACGAATTTAATTAATTTTAACGTTCTCATTGACAAAGATTTTGAGACTTGTATCACAAAGTAATATTTATCAATTACATAAAGTATTGTATTGCAATGGAATATTTATTTTAGTGATTTATTATATATTTGTGTTTTTATGTGCTACATTCTAGCATTTGTATAAATTTAAGATTAACCACGAGGCACGGGCAAAGACCGTGGAGAATATATGGATAATTACGGAGAGTTTGAATATCCTATACCGTGAGAACTGGACGAGGTTGGCCGACCAGGAGATCTCACGTTTCCAGGATCAACTGGTGAAGAGGATCACCGAAGACATGATGGCGACCCAGAACGCCGGAACATACGTCGGAAGTTCCGCCAGTGATCCCGTAACAGAGCGACGGCTACCGGAATACGAGTGGAACTTCGCCAAAGCATTTTTGTATTCTCTTACGGTGCTGACAACTATCGGTAAGTGTTTGAAGTAATATTATACGACATTCTCGCGATTTGTTGGTTGCTTTGTTTTCTCGTCGAATGTGAAGATTAATTTGATAACACGAGTGAATGTCTATCGTCATTTACTAATCTTGTCAACCATAGAGTAATTATGGTTGTATAAATATACTTTATAGTCGCATAAAGCAGCGAATTGACGAGTTACGAATTGTAGGTTATGTTTGAAATCTTACAGTTTTTACAGTTTTACTGTTTTACAATTTCATAATTTTGCAGTTTTATAAACTTACAGTTTGACAATTTTAGAATTTTGTTATTTTTGTAATCTTAAAGTTTGTGATTTTACAGTTTTGTAATTTTGCAATTTTATTAATTACAATTTTATAATTTTCTAGTTTTACTTTCCAATAATTTTACAATTTCACAGTTTCAGAATTATATAATTTTGAAGTTTTGCAGTTTTACAATTTTATGTCAAATGGAACAGTTAGTCAACTTCTAATTTGTAACATCTAGTTTATTATTAAAATTTAATTTATGAATATTGGTAACTGTAACTTGTAAAAATTCATTTGTGGAAAATATTTATTTTATTAATATTTTTCAAGCTAATTAGATACATTTATAAACCATTAATAGCAATGATTTTATAAGTACAAAGGCAAAGCAAGAAATTAATAATTTCAGTTACTATAATCAATTATAGGTGACATTTATTTCAATGGTAAGGGTACACCACTAAATATTTTTCTATATATAAATATAAATGTTTCAGTGGTAAAAATTTAAATCAATTGACTGTGCATTACACTAATATAATTAATTTTACTGTTGAAAATTATTTGAAATATAGAGACAGTTTAAATTAATGCATGCAGTATGTTTGCAAAAATGACTAAATAATCCAATATTTTAATTAATAACCAATCAATGTTTACTTTGACAAATTCTACTGTGATTCTATCCAATCGAGATAGAATGTTCATTCAATCCACGGGCAAATAAAAATTTAATTTGTAAAATTTAACTAAAAATTCAAATACCATTTTAATATACCATTCATATAAAAATTAATTTTCTTTATTGAAAGGGACAATAAAACTATATATTACACAGGGATTGAAATAAAAATATTTTTACCGATATTTCAATATTTATTTATATTTATTTATAGACATAAAATAAAAAGAAGTTTATAATCAATAATAAACGCATATTTTTGTTTAAAGTTTTAAAAAATAACAAAATTATGCTATGAATAAATAAATAAATAAATAAAAAAGGAATAAGCACTTCTCAGAAAGTTCAATCTCATTATTATTTGTAATAATAATTTATTAATTCATGAATTACATGTACAAAGTACTTATTCAAGACAATATTTCATTACATTTATATATTTCAAAATTGCATCAGTATTGAAAAGGCGAATTTTTATTTATATAGGTGTACATTGATTGACATTTTTAAATATCT
>NW_016912485.1:78909-105865 GCF_001483705.2 Eufriesea mexicana
CTGATCTGTTTAAAATTATTATCAATTTATTTTCGTATTTTTCAATATAACCCCATGTATTTTCATTAATATTTTCCCTAATATGTACATAAATACCAATCCAATACAAAATGGGGTATTCATAATCAATACCCTAAATGAATAGCTCTAAATCCATGCTCTATTTCTCCTATTAAATAAACTCTCGGTTAATTTTAACTTCCTCAACAAATTTTTCGTACTATTTTTATTTTCCTCGAGTTGAAATACATAAAAAATTGTTATCTGGAAAAATTTCGTTGCCCCGATTGCTGCAGCCAAAAGATGTATCTGCGCCCTTTATCTTCAATTTCTCTTGTGCTTGACGCGACGATAGTCGAGGATTTGTGGAAACCGTATCCACGAATCGTTCATTTCCCTTATCCGTGATTTTTCGTATTCACGTTGCGGTAGGTCATCGACACGAGTCTTCTCGAATCGCTTGCACACGCTTACGAATACTTTCGACTTGCTCGTACGCTTCAGACCACTTCGCGCGGTGTTTCTGGTCCTCTTGGACACGTGCACGAGAAGAAATTTTTTGGAACGCCTCGCGTACGAAGCACTCGTGTGTACTTACTCGTGTAAGTATCTATGTCACGGCGAGATTACTGCGGGCCACGGAGACCAGGAGAGAATTTAGAAATTGTTTTATTGCTGAGACTGTGTGTGAATATTAACCCATGTGCATCATGGCTGTACTTAAGATGCCGTATTCAGGCATCAGCGACGTTCAACTGACGACTGGCCCGTATCACCGCGCGCGTATCAGCACCTACTTACAATGGCAGTTAAAAGGATTTTCACGACAAAAGTAAAACTTGTTAAGAATCTAATGAACCGATGTAGATGAGATGCTCGCAAAAGGGATCAAACGTGATCTGTGGCATATGAAGAATATTCAGCAACTGGTAATGGAAAAAGTCAGCTCGCGGATTATTCCGCGCTCGGTGATAGGCGACAGTCGTGACTCGCGGATTATTCCGCGCTCAGTGATAGGCGATAGTCGTGGTTCGCGGATTATTCCGCGCTCGGTGATAGGTGACTGTCGTGTCTCGCGGAATATTCCGCGCCTGAATGCAAATGAGTTAAGATGACTGGAAGTAACGAGTAATCATCTTCGAACCTTCTTAATAGAATAAACTTGATATAGTTTGATTCTGATATAATCTTTGTGCAGTTATCGTTATTGGTTGGCTATGTCAGTGTTAACTATACTTGTTATCTTGGCCTGCATTCAGTTCACATAAGAAAAATAGGACTACTATAATTTTACTATTACTATAATAATACTACCACTATAATATTGTTATTACTATAGTATTGTTATTATAATTCTACTATTATTGTTACATTGTAATTATCAAAGTATTATTATTGCTATAATTTTATTGTTTCTGTAATATTGTTAATGTTACAGTATTACTATTAGTATTGCATTACTATTATAATAGCACTATTATTGTTGTAATGATACATTTATTAAAGTATTACTATTATTATTGTACTATTATTACCATATTGTCACTATTACTTTGGCATTATTATTCGTATGGTATTATTAGCGTAACATTGCTATAGTATTACTATTATTCTAGCATTCTTATTGCCATAATGTTACTATTATTATGGCATTATTATTACTAAGGTATTGTTATTACTATAGTATTACTGCTATTATACTACTAGTACAGTATTGCTGTTATTATAACATTACTATAGTATTGCTATAAAATTACTATAGCATTAGTATTATTATAATATTGCTATTTTTATAATATTTTTATGTCCCACATATTCTTTATAACTTACCTATAAAACATTTGTGAATTTTCTGTTAGTTTCATCTACAGAACAGACTAGTGAAGTTCATACTGCAAAATATAGGACATCTTGTACATTCTTATTTACAATCGTATTTGAAATGGTAGACTCTTACATTATTTCTAATTCTCTCATTCTCTTCTTCACAATAGAACTTGATTTGTAAATGTGACACTTCCTGCCAATAATGAAAATTCGAGGCCTTTCTTCATAATTATATCAATTAAATTATATTTAAGGAGATAAACCTCCATAGGTTATTATAATATACCTTAGTAGTATATTATAGTATAGTTATTATACTGAAACAAAGTTTGGTGGACTTACAGAAATTTTTCTTTTTGAAACACAAATTTTGAGCTGTATCTATATATCCAGATGCTAATGTGTCATTGACATATGAGAAAATTATTAATATTAATTTCCTTGGGTAATTTATAAATTTGGATTAGAAAAATTATAACAAAATTATTAAAAATGGTAGCAAGATAATTGATCTAAAAGTCAGTTAGTATGGAAATGGCTGTCAGATAGAATTATGTTGAAAGTTATTGCATTAGTTTATTGCATTTAGTTACTTTATTAAGTAGAAAGTAATTGTGCTGTTATATATTAGGAAATTAAGTATTTTCATACGAATAAATGGTATAAACATATTAAATTTTATTTATCTACAAATTTATAAATTTATAAAAGTTTACAGCATCCTGTCATTGTTGAACCACTAATTGACAATTTAGTTGCAATTAGTATAATTGAATATATTTCTAATAATATAAAAATATGTAATGGCAATTTAAGTATATTGGGCCAAAGAATTTAGAAATTATTTTACTAGCGAAGTTCGTAGCTGTGAATCTTAAGTAGTCTAATGCCAGCGGTGGCAAGTAACTATGGGTAACCTCGCTTAGTACCATTAGTTGGCGACACGGCCGAATTTCCCCAATTCAGTTAGAGGCAGGGGGCACTAACTATTCCTTTCCATTAGGACACGACCTAGACATCGATCAGCCACTGAAACGTAATAATTCATTTTTGATCACGAAAAATTGCATTGGAATATTTATAAATATTTTAATAGTTATATTTTGTTATATTATTTTCAATTGTCTGTTAAATTTGTGAAACTTATATTATTTATTTTCCATATTTCCCACGTTATATCTTTATTTATATCCTACATATATTTTGACATTTCTACTATATTTATATTTTATAAATATTTGTATATCTCTATTATATTTTTATTCTTGAATATATTTCTACTAATTTTTATTCATACATATATATAGTGATGCCTCTACTATATTTTTATTTCATATACTTTTTAAATTCCTACTATGTTTATATTTTATATTCATTTTAATACTTCCACTGTATTTTTATTTTATATGTTTTCGTCATACTCTATAGTCATATTGTCTCTATTTATATTTAACGTACATACATCTTCATATTTAAATTTTATGCTTTGTCACGATTCTTCGAGTAAGAGCATTATGTGCCCTAACTATTTAAAACAAATTTTTCCAGACGAAAATTAAAGGCTATTATGTAGAGTACGGTCGAAAGTACTGTGTAAACGGATAGGAGGTGTTTCCTTATGCAAAAATAAAGCAAAAATATAGAATACCTTTTTCTCGTCTAAAGCGTAGTTTTCGAGAAAATCGAGTTTGAATATTCATGCGTTCGCGTGCGCTCGTAATTGACATAAGATACGGTTCGCTGAGCGTCACCACAATGTCTGCGCGACTTTTACGAGTTATTACGTAAGCACAAAGAAAAGTATTACCAACATACATCACCATCAAGTACCTTAGCTGTGTATACGCATACATACCCAATAGATCTTCAAAATGATTTTCTCGAGAACTAAGCCTCGTACGAAGAAAGTTTATTTCACAGATTTAATTTATTTTTAAATGAGGAATCGTTTCCTGCTCATTAGTACAGTATTCTTTATCATATTCTGTATACTATGAATTTACCTATGACACAATGATGAGATCAAACTGTTAGTGATGGATAAAGTTTTAATAAAAATCAGAACAATTCTTTATTTAATTACAAAGATTGTCAAACACAAATATTAAGTTTAAGTATAATTAATTTATCACAATCACATGCTCACACCTATTTTCACTATTACAACTCAATTACAACTGACCTATGCTAAATCTCTCTGGTTTGTTATTTCTACTTTCATACATTACATGAACATACACAATTCACACACATTTCAATCGTTACACGCATACTCACGTATCACAATAACCTGAATTCATTAGATACTGTCATTCTATGCATACTTGTTCCACTCATCCCTTTCTTACATACATCGCTCCTTTATTATATCAACACACATATATTTAAAAACTATGTAACCATTACCACATAGACTACATGACTTTTATAAATTTTGTTAGAGTAGACAAATTTTATAATCTTTTATTACACAAGCTGTGCTGGGAAATTATTTTTTAATAATGAAAATAATTTTTTAAGATACTATTGTTGGTTATCGAATATCTGAATATCTGAAACTCTTTTATCTTCTGGAATTGAGAAAGTTTATATGACACAGGACTTTTTAATAATTTTTTGATCTCAAGAAAGTCCAAAAATCGAATTAAGATATATCAAAAAATTTATAGATAATTTTATATTGAATATTTAAAAAGCAGTACATATGTATGAATTTATATGAATTTACCTATGACACGACAGATGAGATTAGGCTACATGACTTTTATAAATTTTTACTACAGTAGACAAATTTTATAATTTTTTATTACACAGGCTGTGTTTGGAAATTATTTTTTAATAATGAAAATAATATTTTAAGATACTATTGTTGGTTATCGAATATCTGAATATCTGAAACTGTTTCATCTTATGGAATTGAAAAAGTTTATATGACACAGGACTTTTTAATAATTTTTTGATCTTAAGAAAGTCAAAAAATCGAATTAAGTACTTAGATGTATTTATGGACAATTTATAATCTAAATTAACTTATATATAAATAGTATTATTATATATAATATAAATTTTAATATAAATAATAACTCCTCTAAAAATCTCTGAATTTATAAATTATTAGGAATCATTAAATTTTCTTTATTCAAAACAAAATTTTTGTGCATTTACCTTTTCTGTTTTTAACATTTTACAGAGAAAGGAAATGAAAAATATATAAAATGACATATTCCATAGTTGCATGAAATTTATTAACTAATATTATGTTTAATCAATTTATGTATCTGTCACGAAAATTTTTAATTACCTGATTGTATCACAAGAATGTCATAATATTTTATATCTGTATTTAAATAATTAAAATCTCACTATAATCGCAAATTCCGATGACAGCTATAAGCGAACAATTACTATAAGTACCTGCTGTATAATTTTATATAGCAATTTTAATTCTCCTAGCGCATGTGATAGTAATAACAGTAACAACGGTGCTAGCAATAAAGATGGTTGTCACTCTTGATTTTACCACCGGAATTTCTCCCGCTCTGTAGAATTTCATTACTTAACTCGTTAAACATCATGTTATTATAGTCACGTAATTTCAGTGGGAAATTTCATCGCCTCGGTTTTTTACGAGTAACCGAAAATTAGCGTCAGTTCACAATTGATTTGAAAAATCGAAAATTAATAAGCAAATATTTAAGATTTGATATTAGCAATACAAAAATGTTTACTTAAAAATATAAAATTGAAAATGGAGAAAGAAAATATTTAGTCCCAAGCTTAAAATTGAAAATTAAAAATGTAATTTTAGTAAAATAAAAATAAGCAACGATATAATTAAAAAATACAGTTTTAATTGAAATGAAGATAAAATATAGTATAACTAAAAAACTATAATTTATAGTTATATAAAGTACTACTATATTATACTATATTATAGCAGTATAGCAGTATAGTAGTATTATAGTAGTATAGTAGTATAGTAGTATTATAGTAGTATAGTAGTATTATAGATAGTATAGCAGTATAGTAGTATTATAGTAGTATAGTAGTATAGTAGTATTATAATAGTATAGTAGTATTATAGTAGTATAAAATTAATAAATTCTTCTTTATTTACTCTAACCATTCAGAAAAGATGGTGGAGTTATAAATTAGGGTAGTGGAAATTTAAAATTAATAAATTTTTCTTTATTTACTCTAACCATTCAGAAAAGATGGTGGAGTTATAAATTAGGGTAGTGGAAATTTGGAAGTCTCAATTGTAGGGTGATGAAAATTGCTACCTGAAATAGAAATACTAATAAAAGGGTGTCTTAGAATAGAAGCAAGTTGCAAATGATCCTAATCAAAAATTCCTGATACTTTTTCAAATCAAATTAGTCTTGTGAGCAATTTTCAATGTTGATGCTAGGATGTCTCGGTTAGTTATCGATTCAACTGAATATTTATAGAATATATTAAATGCATTATGCGTCTATCTTCTCAATCCAAACTCGATGCATCAATGATTGGTTCATTCTTAGAAACTCGAATATCAATATCTCACAATTTTGTCAAACTAATAATTGGGTCCAGATTGGAATAATAGGATCAAGATCGTGAAAGAAGACCAAAAATTCTCGAAATACTTGTAATTGGATAAATTGAAACAGATGCCAGAGAACCATTTTGAAATCTAGTTCAGTTTAGATTTAATTTTGATAATCAGTGAATTTCTAAAATTCAATAGCTACAAGATCAGAGTCTATTACGAATTGCTATGATATGCTACCAAATGATCATCCTTGAGCTGCAGTGCACTGTATCGATGTGTACAAATCTGGATGGAAACTGCGAAATAACCTCTCTGGAGCACAGTTTGGGGATGTACTACGTAAATATCCGTCCACTGTGGATCTTTCATACACAGTGAAAATTAGTCACCGTCATGGAGGCGAAACAAGTACCCGTGGCTAACAGTCTGTCTGATATCTGTCTTCAATTAGGACGAATGAAAAGTCAATCTCGAATTGCAAATTCGATAGTGTGTAACTCTTTGATGATTAACAATATAATATGAAAGAAGGCTTTTTAATAATCACAAATATACTATTCATTCTATACTAGCAGCACTTTAAAGCACTGGATCTCAAGTTTTAATAAAGAACTGGCTGGCCATGATTATTTTTGGCTGTCGATTGCTAGTATTTATTTATTTTAAATTAGTATAGGATCATGTATGGACTCAATTAAGAATACTAAATAAAGTAAGAAAATAAGAAAATAAGAAAATAAGAAAATAACGAAATAAGAGAATAACGAAATAACAAAATAAGAAAATAACGAAATAAGAAAATAACGAAATAAGAGAATAACGAAATAACAAAATAAGAAAATAACGAAATAAGAAAATAACAAGATAACTAGATAACAAAAAAACGAAATAACGAAATAACAAAATAACAACATAATAAAATATTGAAATAATAAAATATGAAAATAATAAAAATAACAAAATAAAAAGATAACAAGATAACTAGATAACAAGATAACAAGATAACAAAATAAGAAAAAACTTTAAATAACGAAATAACAAAACAACAACATAGTAAAATATTTAAATATAAAAATAATGGAAATAACAAAATAACAAGATAACAAGATAACAGGTTAACAGGATAACAAGATAACAAAATAAGAAAAAAACGAAGTAATGAAATAACAAAATAACAACATAATAAAGTTTAAAAATAATAAAATATGAAAATAATGAAAATAATAAAATCAAAATTAGAAAAAGGCCAAACTTATGAATGGAAGTTTCCAAAACACAGCAGATGTTAGAAAGGACTACAAGCTTATTCAGTTTAATGAAACTTGATCTACTGAGCATCAAAAGAATAAAAAAAGGATGATGTAGATCAGAAAAGATAAAGAAAATAGAGGAAAAGTTTTTAAGGCTACAGTTTTTAACCTAGAACAAGCCTTTCAGATAAACTTACGAATTGAACTTGTGAAAGAGCTACAACAGTCTAGGGATGTTGGTTGACGCTTCAATAGTTTATGGAACTCTCTTACCGTGCATTGCTCGCAGGAAATCGTTGTTTCTGAACGGAAATAAACAAGGAAAGCTTCACTATGCTCAGAGTGATAGTGATTGAAATAGATTGAAAGGTCGAAAAGAGATGTCCCAGGACAACAAATCAAAGTTCCTTCTATTCGGTCATAAAACACAATGCGCGTGAACATGTAACGAAGAAAAATGTCAGAATGCATATTAAATACAGTGAGATGTTAAATCGTAAATAAAAATAATATAAAAAATTTGTCAATAAAGATACCGAGTAAAATTAATCTTACAAATTACCTGCGTGTCATGGTAATAAACATAAAGAATTTTTCGAAATATTAAAATTTATTCCTCTCTAACTGCAGTAATAAAAATCCCTGGACCACAATCTCACGAAAATATTAATATCAATTTTTGCAATTAAATAAAGAATTTCTAATATATATATATGCATACCTTCTGAAAGTATAGAGAGTTGAGAAATTTTTTAAATATATATAATATATTCAATAAAATATCAAAAATAGTATATATATTCAGTAAAATATCAAGAATAGTATATATATTCAGTAAAATATCAAGAATAGTGTATATATTCAGTAAAATATCAAGAATCTCGGATCTTCATTTTACGTATTTAACTTAACCTCTCTCAGTCGCCATTTTTCTTAATACCATAACCTAAATGACGAATGTGAAACGATAATTATGTTAAAAATAACTATACATGAAGCATCAAAATAAAACATTATAGTTCTATTTATTTATGTACTTATGATACAAATGGACAACAAACTTTTTTTTTTAATTTTATTTTAGTCCATAACCTATTATCGAATTTATAGAAATAGATCTAAAAGCTTCCAATTGCTATTTCTCTTCAGCAAAAAGAATCTTCGTGTACAGAGAGTTAAGGGCATTTTTCATAATTAAAACGCACAATAAAATCTCCACAACGATACAACTTAAAACCAACTTTGAAGCACTATATAAAGAACACGCCATCTACACAGAATCTTCTACAATACTCGAAAAATAGGAAACCTTATAAAAAGAAGAACTCTTTTGTAACCTGATTAAAAAAGGTTGTAAGCTAATTAATCTCTTTAATATACTTCAGAATGCTCCTATTTGCAATACGAATTGTACAACGAAGCTATGTCAGAAAATACAATAACGTACTATGTATTGGCGGAGAAGAAACTGACCCAGTACAATGTTCAGAGATGCTCATATATATTTTTAGTTTCTGGAGGGGTGAAGATAACGAATTGGTCCTTAGTTAAAGTAAGAATGAGTAAGCTGTTTTGACTGACCTAGTCCTAGGTTCATTAGTTAGTTCTTTTTAGTAACTAGTTAAGTAAGTACTAAGTAGCTACTAAGTAGTAATAAGACTACAGAAGTAAGAATACTAAGTCTACTAAATGTAGCTACTAGAGTTATTAACAGTAAGTAATAGTAATTTAGAGTACAGTACTATTACTTAGTAACTCTAGTAGCTACTAAGTAATAGTAACTTAGAGTAGAGTACTACTACTTAGTAACTCTAGTAGCTACTAAGTAGTAGTAAGAGTCAGTGGATTATTAGTCATGCAACACCTCTGAAGTACTTACCTGTCTAGTTATTGTCGCTAATAATCCTATTAGCAGTTGATGCAATGTTAAATAACAAATTAAAAAAGAAATTTTCATTACAGTTAGAATATAATGAATTATTAAACAATCTGACGAACGCAGAGCATATTCGTCAACAGTGTGTTCATTTCCTTAGTTACCTCTCGCGACCACCGTGGCGCAGCGGTGCACTTATTTAGAAAACTTATTGAAATAAAACAAATATCCTTAATTCAAACAATTATTGGGTATTTCTAAAAATTCGTGCCGATTTTGAAGGAAAATTAAAATGCAGGAAATTAAATTTTAGTATTATTAAACTATATAGGTGCCATTTTGTTCTATAACCTCTCTCCATCTTTCAGGCAACTTGAAAATTGCGCCCTTCCAGAATCTCTCGGATTTCTCAGCGAAAAACTTTTCTGCGTAATTTTTTACCTCGAGCAAAGAGTAGAAGCATTTTCCATTAAAGAAAGTTTGTAATCATCGAAATAGGTAGAAATCAGAGAAATCGCCGATCACTGGTAACCATCGGGCAATCAACGCGTTGCTATACGAAAGAATTACCTTAAGAAAATAACCCGCGTATTTCAAACCTCCGAAAACCTAACCTCTCCTCGGAACCAACCGAGCTCATAGCACGGTGCCGATATTAACCAACAAACGTCGCGTGCTGAAATTCGAAAACGCGACTCGTATCTCGGCTCCGAGGGAACGCGTTCCGTCGAAAATACAAAATGGAACGACAGAGAATTTTACATTCGAGCGATTCCTGATAAAACGTGCCGGTTTCGCGCGTCCAGAAACGCAGCGAAAGGACGCCGCGTGCGACTCGGGGAGAGTGGTGGGGGAAGGATAAAAATAGCACAGAAGCAACAAGAGTCGTCGGCTGCTGGGTCGAACGGGCGGCAGGGAGGGGGCAGAGGGCGGCGGTATAGCGAGCATCAATTTTCAAGGCAAACAAAGTCCAACATTAACGTGTAATGGCCGCGGAGCGGACCGGACTCCTGTTGTCCACTTTACATGTCAGAACGCCGTTGGTACACGTGTACGCGAGCTGACAATTTTAAAGCGTTCGACTTCCCAGTGTTCGAACCGAGTGACGTCACGTCCGATCGTTTACTCTGGTTATTACTGAAACAGATTGGAAGTCTATGAGTTTTGTGGATATTGCAAAAAGGGGAAAAAAGGGAAAGGTAAATAAAAGAGTCGCGAAATGGGTGAAACTTGCGCACGGCAATAAACGGGGATGCGAGGCAGCTTATCAAGTTATACTTACTGTGCACCTGTATGTTCTTTTCTTATTTCGAATGCATCGATTGTACCGTTTTCTCTTTCTTTTTGGAGGAAATTTTAGGTTATTACTGAGTAAATTGAAGATGAGGGCTTAAGGATTTCATTTGTAAGTCGTTGGGGTGATAGGTTAATTTTGGATTGGTAAATAGTAAGATTGTGGGTAGATAGATCCTTAATACTGAAATGAGTTAATTTGACTTAAACATTGAAATTTAAGTTTTTAAAAAAAAAAGTGTTGTGTTTGGGTAAGTACTTGCAAAGTCAACGCCTCAGATTCTTCTTTTCTTGGTAACCGTGTACGAGATCCAGCATTATACTCTAAAATGGCGCTTGTTGTATTAATCCATAAGAACCGTTTCCAGTTTAACACTAGATACCGGAGGTTGGATATATACCTATTTTGCCTGAAATGAGTCAATTTGACTCAAACACCAAAATTGAAATTTTTTAAAAGAAATGAAATTTTATTTTAAAGAAACTGTATTCAAAACAATTTTTACATATATATTCCGTTCTTAAAATACTTTTTACTCAGATTTTTTTATTTCATTTAGTACAGACGCCTTTACTTCTATTTCCTTTGCATGATACTTGAACTTGACAATTCAACCGTTGTTTAATATTCTTCATATTAGATGGAGGCGTGAAAGTATTTTCGGCTTCATGGTCGTAGTAGCCGCTCAGTTCTTCGGCCAATTGTAAAATAAATTCTTTTCTCGAGATTTTTACTCGAGTGACCTCTTTATTTATATAAAACCCAAGCATTGATTGCTGCTAAATCTAAGATATTATAGAATACTTGAAGAGGCCATCTGCGAGAGTCTGCTTTGGTACTGCGTTTTCACGCCATTTGATCAAGTACATCAACACCATACTTAGTATTATTATAAAGTATTATAGTTTCCGGGACACATTCTTTATTATTTTCAATTTCTACGCTTCGATGCTTTGAGCTCAGTAAAAGAACGTTTTTATTGGGCTTACTTTTATAAATAGTAAGAATACAGTCCTTTGTTTTATAAAGTTGTGTGGTAAACCGTGTCACGTTGTCCTTCTTGGCTTTTGCAATTTTAGGTAATTCTTTTCTATTTGCTCATATTGTTCCAACCAAAGAAGTTTCTTCTGTGAGTAGCTTTTTTGCAAGTGATAGGCTTGTAAAAAAATTGTCTGTGTTAATATTTCGTCCACAACCTAAATATGGCTCAGTGATTTTATACACGACAAACTCACTCAAGGGAATATTCGATCCGGCTAACAAGGGGCCTGTGTCAACGTAAGTCCGCACGCGTGGTACCCTTGAACCTCGGTGGGCTAAGGGGCCATAAACTAGTAAATCGACAAGTTTAAACATGAAAATTCTCGCATCGGATTGTTTACAAAAAATTTGTATGCACAAGAAATAAGTTTACAACTTCAAAAATATTTAATGAGTTAATTTGACTCACATCCGTCAAAATAGGTATAGCACATATGGATTCTTGGAACTAAGGAGTGATAAGGGGAAGGAATTAGTATTTGCATACATTTTATAATTCTATAAGAAACCAACATATGTTTTAATAAAATTATTTATTTTTGTGGGACACTTTTAATCCCACCGTACCCCAAAGAGTTAAAGAGTGATGTTTCTTAGAAATAATATCTTGAGGTTCTGAATGGTGATTTCTTGAAGCTGTACGTTAATGTAGGATTGTTGGCAGGATTATTAGTAGGTTATTTCTTAATAAGTAATATTTCTCAGAAGTAATATGCTAGGGTCCTCACTGATAAAATCTTGGAGCTGTAGGTTAATGTATCATAAAACTATTGATAAGGTTGTGAGTAGAGTCGTAATGGATAGTGTTTCTTGGAAGTAAGACGTGAAAGCAATTTCTTGGAGCTATACATTAATGTAGGATTGTTGGTAGGTCATATTCTAATAAACAATGTTTCTCAGAAGTGATATGTTTGAGTCCTCATTAGTAAGCTGTTGGAGCTGTAGGCTGATGTAGAGCTGTTGATAAGGTTCTGATTAGTTTCTTGGAAATAACACGTGAAAGTTCTCTCTTGTAATTTCTTGGAGATCTACGTTAATATAAGATTATTGACAGGTCATTTTCTAATAAACAATGTTTCTCAGAAGTGATATCCTTGGACTAGGCTAATTCTGGATCCTTGGATTATTGCCAAGATTGTAGTTAGATAATTCCTTAACACGTTGAATGCAATGGTGGTCACCAGTGACCATCACCATAGCCTCAGTGGGATCATGGTGGTATTTAATCTGGCGATACTAATTTTTTAAATTTACATTTGTTTTATTATATCCATTTTTTGAAAATTTGAACATCGTAAACAAATAGAGAACTTTGAATAGAAAGCATTAATAATTTAAACCACTTTTTTCTTCTTTTTTTTTTGTCATACTGTTTGATAATTCATCATTATATCCCAAGAATAATGGAAATTTTATCATTGTCCTCTGAGAATACCATATGAAAAGTGCATAGCAATTGAAGTGATAATGAGTGATGTTCCTGAGAAATATCTTTTACAATATTAAAAGAGAGTTTTATGCTTTCAAGCATTATTTCTTAAAAATAACGATGTATAATATTTAAAAAATAGCTTAGTTATAGTTATAAAACAAAATGCGAATTTTTAAATATTAAATATTATAGAAATGCCTACTATTATTTTTGGCATACTTGAAAATATATAATAGAAGAATATTTACATTAATTCTTTTATATGAATATTTAAATGTTTTATTTATAAGTTTAATTTTAACAATAATATTTTTTAATTATTATTATTATTCATCAGTTATATTTTATATAATTTATATATTTCATTTAATTTTATGATTATGAATTCGAGGAAGTTTGGTTTGATCCTGTGTTTAATAGTGAAACAGTTGAGGTTATAACAGCTATTCGATTAAAATACAATTTATAGTTTCATAAGTTTGCTGCAGTCCAGTACTCTCATACTGAACTTCCAATTCTATGCTCTAGTTCTTAAAACTTAATTCTAGAAACTTAACCTCAACTTTGATAGCAATGGCTCCACCTGTACTGTTTTTCTTCCAATTAGTATGTTCTAGTGATGTTAGTTTATGGCATTTTCTCCTAACAAGAAGTATTCTCAAAAGATAATAAAAGGCAATATAAAATACATCAAAAAATGTAATTAAAATTATATACATGAAGAAAATGATAAAAATATAATATAAAAATGATTAAAATAGTGACAATAATTTTACTAAACTTTATTTTATAACTAACCTTTCACAATTCTGGATAATACAAAATCCATCAAAAAATATACAGCTAACCCTCTTATAACACGGTAGATAGGTTACTTGAAAATGCCGTGTTGTGTGAAACCGTGTTGTATCAGACCCAGAGCCAATACAGAAAGAGGGGTTACGTTCTGAAAACTTACTAAAAATAAATTATTTTTTAAATTCTACATTGACAACTTAATTTTTATTAAAAAGATAAATGTATGTACAACGTAAAACAAAAAAAAGCAACAATATTATTTTAATTTAACGCAGTTTTAATTTAATAAATTTCTTCGACGTCAGTGCTCATGTAGAACTACAGTACTGTACAAAGGTTTTCGCAATTTTCTTATCGTGTTAGAGCGAAACCGTGTTATAGGGTGCCGTGTTGTAGGAGGATTTCCGCAATTTATGAATCGTGTCATAGTGAAACCGTGTTATAGGATGCCGTGATGTAGGAGGGCTACCTATACTCAATATTATTTAATTTAAAGTGGCATACAGTGCATACAATATGTAGCGTTCTATGTATCAAATCTCTTCGATTTCCAAGAAGGTTTATAACGTGCCAAATTAATAATGCGTGATTGGCTTTGTAATATTAAGGATCGCGAGCCTGATGTTAAAATGGAGTGTTTATTTCCAGTAAAAGTATACAATAGTTATATTAGAGACGTTTTTAATAAAAGATAATTCATTGCAGTATTATAAAAGATCATACTAGAAACTAAATTATTGTACACAAACAGAATATATGGCAGTATGAGTAATATTAAAAAATACATTACAAAATGAAATACTTATATATTAATAAAATTTGTAACACTGCTATATATTACTGACAAATGTGTTAAAAAGTATGACAATACTGTGTATCAAATGAAATTAAGAATTAATGCCATAAGCTACTCAAAGCACTCGCTTAAAAGAATTGGACGATAGATTTGCTTAAATGGATTGAGTATCATGTAGAGCTTCTTTTAATTCAGCCCAGTTTAAAACGTCGCCAGTAGAATTCATATAATTTCGCTTTGTACACGTGTTAATTATCACGTTCATCAATCGCTATTTTTTGCATTTTTTCTTCTTTATTTCTCGCTACTAAAAATCACATTGATCATTGTTTCATTTCTACACTTAAATATTTATTTCCAATTATCTTACTGCATTCCAACTAATTCTCAAATAGTATGAGAAAGAAAACAAAAATCCTAAAAATAATAAAAATGAAAGATAGAACTGTGGTAAAGAAATCAGCCTAAATACGATTATGAGGAGCGAGAGAGACATGGTAAGGAAATCGGGCGAAACACGAGTATCGCGAGGGAGAAAGAGAGAGATCGCACGAATAGCCTAGCCATAGGGCCGAACGTAAACATCATTGGTCAGGCTCAAGGTTAATCTACGACGACGTTTCCTCGTCTCGGTCGAGCGTTATTCCTCGCGGCGTTCGGACGAAATTTGATCGGTTACCATAAATACGCCTCGATGTTTTTCTACCCAGGCAAGTTGAGGCTCGTCAGTTGCATGTTTCTTCCCCGAATTCGGACGATATCGCTCGCCGTGCGACTGTGTAACTTCGTTGTTGAGTGTGGCACGTGCCATGGAATCTTAAACCGTTAGCTAAGGGGTTAATAGTTTGCTGCTTGCTACATATATATACACATATCCATAGATGCGTGTGAGTTGTTGCCGAGCGAAGGGAAGTGCGAAGTCCAAGGATTTTTCTAGAGAGTTCGGTCACGTGGTAGCGACAAAAAAGAAACCGTTATAACCGTCATCTAAAACCGTTACATAAACCGTCAGTCGAGCCTCGGCGGTTTATGAAGCAACATCTCCGGTTCGGTGCCTACCTATTTCTATATCTTCGGCATATATTCCAATACAGTACTTAGATGTCGCAATATTTTTAACACATTACCGACCTTTCTTAGACATTGACGTACTTGCTTTTAATTGCTTTGTCAATTCTTCTTCAATTTAGATAGGGTGAAGTCACGAAAAATTATTGCATAGTTTTCAATTTCTTCGTTTATATATTCTAAATCTCGACTGTTCCTGGTGAATTTCGGCCCTACTTGGGAGGAATGCTTTAATTAGTTTGCTGTTTTTTCCCCAATTTCGACCGATCGTGTACGGAAGACACTGCCGAATATGACAGGCCGCAGCAATCGGTTTCGTCGTTTGACTTTCATCGCTCATATTTTCCGAATTTCTTCAGATTTTCGCAATTCTCCCATCTAATTACGTGCAGTCGTCTGTGTTTTAAATAGTTTGCCGGTTTTTCCCCGATTTTAACCGATCGTTTATGAAAGATAGTGCCGAATATGACTAGCCGCGAGAAGTTTTTGCGACGTTTGACTTTCATCGCTTATATCTTCCGAATTTCTTCAGATTTTCACAATTTTTCAATCTAATTACGTGCAGTCGTCTGTGTTTTAAATAGTTTGGCGGTTTTTTCCCGATTTTAACAGATCGTTTATGAAAGATAGTGCCGAATGTGACAGGCCGCGGAAATCTATTACGTCGTTTGACTTTCATCGCTTATATCTTCCGAATCTCCTCAGATTTTCACGAATTTCCGACCTAATTGCGTGCAGTGCTCTGTGTTTTAATTAGTTTGCTTGTTTTTTCCCGATTTTAACCGATCGTTTACTAAAGATAGTGCCGAACGTGACAGGCCGCGGAAATCGGTTTCGTCCTTTGACTTTCATCGCTTATATCTTCCGAATCTCTACTGATTTTCGCGATTTTCCAATCTAATTGCGTGCAGTGCTCTGTGTTTTAATTAGTTTGCTTGTTTTTTCCCGATTTTAACGGATCGTTTACTAAAGATAGTGCCGAACGTGACAGGCCGCGGAAATCTATTACGTCGTTTGACTTTCATCGCTTATATCTTCCGAATTTCTTCAGATTTTCATAATTTTTCAATCTAATTACGTGCAGTCATCTGTGTTTTAAATAGTTTGTCGGTTTTTTCCCGATTTTAACCTATCGTTTATGAAAGATAGAGCCGACTATGACAGGCCGCGAAAAGCTTTTGCGTCGTTTGACTTTCATCGCTTATATCTTCCGAATTTCTTCAGATTTTCTCGATTTTCCAATCTAGTTGTGTGCAGTGCTCTGTGTTTTAATAGGTTTTCTTGTTTTTTCCCGATTTTAACCGATCGTTTATGAAAGATAGTGCCGAACGTGACAGGCCGCCGAAATCTGTTTCGTCGTTTGACTTTCATCGCTTATATCTTCCGAATCTCCTCAGATTTTCACGATTTTCCGACCTAATTGCGTGCACTGCTCTGTGTTTTAATTAGTTTGCTTGTTTTTTCCCGATTTTAACCGATCGTTTACTAAAGATAGTGCCGAACGTGACAGGCCGCGGAAATCGGTTTCGTCCTTTGACTTTCATCGCTTATATCTTCCGAATCTCTACTGATTTTCGCGATTTTCCAATCTAATTGCGTGCAGTGCTCTGTGTTTTAATTAGTTTGCTTGTTTTTTCCCGATTTTAACGGATCGTTTACTAAAGATAGTGCCGAACGTGACAGGCCGCGGAAATCTATTACGTCGTTTGACTTTCATCGCTTATATCTTCCGAATTTCTTCAGATTTTCATAATTTTTCAATCTAATTACGTGCAGTCATCTGTGTTTTAATTAGTTTGCCGGTTTTTTCCCGATTTTGACCCATCGTTTATGAAAGATAGTGCCGAATGTGACAGGCCGCTAAAAGTGTTTGCGTCGTTTGACTTTCTTCGCTTGCTTTTTCTAAATCTCGATCGGTTGTTGTGATTTTTGGCTGTAATTGCTCTATAATTTTTGTATAATTATACACTGTTAGGTTCATTTATGTATTCAATATTTTGTAGTTATCCACTTACAGGACGAATAATACTTGAGAATATTTTATTCACGATCCGTAGGAAAGTATTACTGTAGTAAACTTTCGAATATGTAATTAAAATTATATACATAAGGAGAATGATAAAAACAGAATATAAAAATAATTAAAATAGTGTGAATAATTTTACCAAACTCTACTTTATAACTAATCTTTCACAATTCTGCATAATATAAAATACATCAAAAAATGCAATTAAAATTATTTACATAAAGAAAATGATAAAAACACAATATAAAAATAATTAAAATAATGACAATAATTTTACTAAACTATATTTCATAACTAACCTTTCACAATTCTGGATTCCTTTTGATTACCACTCTTTTGACTCTAAATTTTCATTCTTCACACAAATTCTTCACTTTAAAGTAACGTATGCATATTTCCAATAGTATACTTCACATTATTTCTTTTTTTGCTTTTCCATTTCTTCCAATTACAGCCATTTTTAATCACATTCCAACACATGCACCCAAAAGCTTGGGTTGCTCAGTAGTTCATCCTTCTTCCTCAAGAAATTGGGTGGAACTTCCTTTTTCCATACTTCTACCATCACTATACCAATTATTCCTCATTCTCTTATATTTGATCCAAACTCTCTTCGATCATTCTGCACAAATGCTAACATTCTCTCATTATTGTACCAGAAATACCCTACTGCACCTTATCCAGGCACGTAATACCCAAGTTCGCTTTACAAAGGCAAGGCACGGATGTGTAATCGCTTTTAGTACGACACTAGGTGCGAGTCCTAGCACACGTCTAGTGTTGCAAAACGGTAATGGAATTTACTAGTGTGGGTTATCCTTTTTGAAATATTTTTGTTTTAAAATTTTGAAGATAGTTATGCTCGGTATAGCAATAGTGTTTCCCAGCTGACGTACTGGTGCATTCACCTTCTTCCTCTTTTTTCTTTTTCTTCTAATTCGTTGAAATAATTTAAAGTACAATTTTTTAACAATTTTTATCAATCGTTTTTGGTGATATATCTCCAAATGTGCAATTGCATTTAACTTATTTAAGAAATTTAAAATTAAATGTCTGAAAAGGAGGGAACCACTCTGGGAAATCCCATTATAGTTTTGTAGCATTAGATGTGTAAGTACTGAAACTTGCACTCAGTGTCTTTCCAAAAGCAACTTCCAAACAATTGCTTTTCCCTTGTCTGGACTATTTGCTTTTCATTGAAGAAATTCTCGTATCTCTTGTTATTATTACGATGTGTAAGAAAATATAATGATTCGATTGATTTTTAAATTAAGAATTAAAATTTTAATTAATTTAAAATAATATTTTAAATATTACTGTGCAACAAGAGAACAGGGATCTCATATTTTGTCGCTTACAAATTTTTCTTTCTTGGGTTGTTTACTTCCTGAACTATAGCAATATATGAAAATTTCTTCCGGGTAGTTGGAAAGACAACCATAATTAATTCTAGCAATGTTATCATAATTATTCTAATAAATTATAAGAACTTATTAAAGATCTTCAAAATTCAAGTTAACTTTGATATCACTGTGAAATCATATCACTATGATCACTATAAATGAATATCACTATGATAATCTTTGATATTAACTTTGATATCACTATGAAAACCAATTACAGTAGATCGTCGATTTTGCGAATTCTGAATATGCGGTTATAAATATTTAAATTGAAAAATTGAAACAAATTTGGTACCTTAATTTAAATATACCTAAATTTAAAGACTATAGTGTCATGAATGGATACGGATAAAAATAATTACTAATAATTTTTAAGTTCTACATAATTTATCACATAATTCAAAACTTGCTTTTCTTAATCTTCCCTAGATTATTTTCTAGATTCATTATTATCTGAACAAATTTATCTCTCAATTAATTCGAATAATTGATTTTCTACTGTATTTTCAAATTTTGTATTACCCTTATATCGTACCCTCAATTACCGATTAATTTTTATTCAAAACTTCTATTCATCAGAACCCCAGAAGCACCTAAGAAATTATATGTGGTACTGGATTCATGCTGGATTCAGTATTATGTGAACAAATTTATTTCTCAGTTAATTCGAATAATTGATTTTCTACTGTATTTTCAAATTTTGCATTACCCTTATATCGCACCCTCAATTACCGATTAATTTTTATTTAACACTTCTATTCGTCTGAATCACGCAAACACCTAAGAAATTGCGTGTCTTGTCTAAATTGTAAGGAGATGTGGTTCGGGGAACCGGAGGGACTCGGATTAAAATTAATGAAAGGTCCCTTGTTTCAAAAGTTTATTCTTCTCTTATAAAATAAATACCCTGTATATTTTACACATTTCGATATTATTATATTATACCTATATGGAGATCCTGAGTATCCTTTATTTATTATCATAATTATTTATTATCATAATTATTTATTATCAAGGAATAAAGATATAGAAGAAATAAAATGCAATAAAATTTATACACGCAATGTTCGATTTGATCTCTGGCGTTATACTCAACAGGACTAAATCAACGTTCAAACGCCATTTGCCAGTATGGCGGTCTCTAGGCAAGGAAATGGACGACTGTATTGTTCACGCAGGTGGCGCTGTTCGATCGACTTTAAAACACATATAACCTGCACGCTGAATGATCCGCGTTTTAAAAAGCGTAAATTTTTGTTGCACAGAGAGGTGGTCGGGACTGAATGGGTTCTTTGCTGTGCAATCCCGGCGAGAACTATCGTTTTTGTAGTCGTCGGATATTGAATCATTGAAAGCTTGCTCAGTCTTTTGTTTCCAACTTTCCTGCGTTGTTGTCAGAGAGTTGTTCGTTTAACAACTGCTTTTAATGGTCAGTTGACGAAGATTTTTTGGAACGACTAATAATACTCTAAGATAAATCGAAAATTTTCTGAGAATAGTATGAAATACAAATTCGTTGCGTAGATTCATCGAGATCGTTAAAAGAAAGGCTAAGATCCGATTTTATTTGTGACTTTGAACACAAAGTAGCAATTGTACTTTGATTTTGTGACTTTTTATATTATTTTGATATAATTTATATATATATATATTATAGTAGTTACACTATTTATATAGTTTATTCATTTATTTGTATAGTAAATATAATATAATTATTTATATTATATATATAATATATAATTATGTGTTGCAGTTAAAAGTATTATAATTTCTACAAAATAGCAGTTTACTGACTAAAACAAGTAATATTTTGTAAAATATTCGAATTTTTTTATTTTTTCAAATATATAAGAATTTTTATTCTGTTTTTGTATTTTTTACTCATAATTAGTCTTTCCAGAGACAAATTTATTCAGTCAATGAAGAAATACTTGTTCTTCACTGTTGTATATTTGATTATAACATCGATATGAATTTAAAAATTAACTACTCGCGAAAATATTTCGTGTATTTAATTGTAAAAATATTTATTGACAGTCAAATTTATTATAATATTATTCGAATTAAAAAGAAAAAGTAATTACTTGCACAAATTCTGTGTAATAATTTTTGAAGCTATTTATTAAATATACCTGATTTACCTTAACTCCTTGATTGCTATTACGTGCTGCTAGAGACAAATTTGATGTGAATTTAAAAATTAACTACTCGCGAAAATATTTCGTGTATTTAATTGTAAAAATATTTATTGACAGTCAAATTTATTATAATATTATTCGAATTAAAAAGAAAAAGTAATTACTTGCACAAATTCTGTGTAATAATTTTTGAAGCTATTTATTAAATATACCTGATTTACCTTAACTCCTTGATTGCTATTACGTGCTGCTAGAGACAAATTTGATGTAAATTTAAAAATTAACTACTCGCGAAAATATTTCTTGTATTTAATTGTAAAATTATTTATTGACAGTCGCATTCATTATAATATTATTCGAATTTTAAAAAAAAATAATTATACAAATTCTGTGTAATAATTTTTGAACCTACTTGTTAAATATACCTGATTTACCTTAACTCCTTAATTACTATTACGTGCTGCTAAAGACAAATTTGATGTGAATTTAAAAATTAACTACTCGCGAAAATATTTCGTGTATTTAATTGTAAGAATATTTATTGACAGTCGAATTCATTATAATATTATTCGAATTTTAAAAAAAAACTAATTACTTGCACAAATTTTCTGTAATTATATATAATATAATTAAAATTATATATAATATATTATATAATATATATAATATATAAAATTATATATAATATAATTTTTGAAGCTACTTATTAAATATACGTGATTTACCTTAACTCCTTGATTGCTATTACATGCAGCAAGAGCTAGAACTAAAGTAAATCCATTTTATGATATCCAATATTGAAATGTTTTATTATTAAAGTACTAATACGTGAATATATCTCTAAACTTGATTTTAAAGTATTAAAGTTTGCGAATGTATTATATATTCATTATTGATCTTTTGACGTTAACAAAGCGTTCCAGCTGACTGCACCCTTTGTATCAGTTTGTAAATTCTTTTATTTTCATCCATGTAGTTTACCTTTTCCTCTTTTGCCTCCTCTACTACTAGCTCTTTCTCTTCACCAATTTTTCAATTTTTTCATTTCCTGCTTCCTCGCTTTTCTGCCTCCTTTCTTCACACTTGCTCTCTTCCTGGCTTCTCTTTTAACCTTTTATCCAACTTCCTGCCTCAGTCCACATTTCTTGCTTTTTAAACGAAGACAGTCAGTCTCGAGGTGTGGTGAATTTAAAATTCAATTGGCTTTTACAACATCTCGAATTTATTGGAAAATTTTGAAATATCTACAAAAATAGAAGAAAGAAATTATATTTAATTTCACGTTATTTCTACGAAATATTAATAGAAATTTTCTTATTTATTTCAAAATTTTGAATTCAAAAGACAGTACAGAATTATGAGATAATATCTATTTAATTTTTGCTATAATTTTGAAATATTTGTAATTCTTGTCTTTGAGTAATAATTAACAAGTATGATTCTAAGTTTCTTAATTTCAAATTTAATTATAAACACGTATGGAATATTTCAATATTTAGAAAAATAATATAAATAAATTTAAGAAAAATAAATATAAATAAATTTAAGAAAAATAAATACAAATAAATATAAAATGTAAATATAAATAAATATGAAACATAAATATAAAAAATAAAATAATTTTAAGCAAAGTGCTGGAATTATATGATGCAGGATGTTCTGAATAAAGAGTAGAACATAGTAGGTTAATATTATCTCTACCCAAATGCTCGGAAGTCATCACATTAATTATAAACACGTTATCTCATCTATGAATTTGCAGATCCCAAGAGCTGGTAGTTATAAATAGAGCTATAAATACCGGTAACATTATAGTTCTGAGACAAATCTACGAGATCGTAAATTCAAACATGCAGCTCGGAATATATGAGAACTATTGTAATCGATAACTATACTGCAAAGCAGTACAACCAGTAAAATTAATAAAATATACCTTTAATTTAATTATTCCATGCAATTTTAATTATTAAAAATTTAAGTACAATTAATTATATAAAATTTAACTATAAAATTTAAGCATAAATAACATAATTATGTATGGAAGCATCATATAGGGTGGGTCAGTAATAGGGATACAGAAGAATTTTGTTAACAAAAGTTGTATGCTTTAAAGAGAGCCATAATTTAATAATGAAATAATTTAATAATGACAATAATAATTTGTTTAAAAAACTGACGAGATTTTTCTAAAATTCTAGAGCCACCTTCATTTCTTCAAATGACACCATATATTTTTCTATGCTCAGTAAAATAGCATTTCGATAACATGTAAGGGTGTTAAATAATTTTTACATAATTACTATAATTTCATTTTTGATCTTACTAAATTAAATCTTAACTTGCTAACAAAATTTGTTATTCTATTTTATTCGTTAATAAAATGTTGGATACCAAACTTCTAATCTATTTCTTTTTAGATAAATCATATAATTAATGAAATTGAAAAATTCTCAATCTACGTTCCAAATTTACATTTAAGACGATACAACTTTCTTCATATACAACAACGTAAAACCATTTTTGCATACCACTTAGATAATAATAGAATAATTATTAATGTTAACAACACTTATCCCATCTTAAATCTATTAGGCCAATCTCTTCATTCTATAAATAATATAGACATCGCACCTCTCTGCAAAAAAATTTGTATACTTATACAAATCTCGTTTGTTATTATATTGCAGTATCGCAGAATTTCCACCTCGGGTATAATAGGTGACTTTAGTTTGGAAGGTCTTCGAGGGTTCGAGGGTCAGGTCGGTCGGTCGGTGTGTCGGAGGTATCAAGAGGGTATCGCGTCGTTCCCTTGATCTTCCTGGTCGCGTGGTTTCCGCCCGAAATAATTCGTCTTCGCGATTGTAAGGCACGAAGATATCCCGATGTGGATGGAGGGTTCGACGCGACCCGGTATCTCGTCGACTTAACGAGGAGATACGAAAATTGTCTCGTGTTAGAAGAGAACCGTGGTCTCTGACGTGTCGGAAGGAAGAAGTTTAGAAGGAACCGGTGTGTTCGATGTTTCGAGGGGAAGTGTCTTTGAGAGAACCCGTGTCTCTCGGATCTCGTACGGAACTGAGCTCCTCGATCTTCCTAAGATCGGTCTTAGGAAAAATCGGGAGCTCGCCAAATATGATTGGCTGTTTTTGACCAAGGGCGTTCCCTTGGTTCGCGAATCCGTGACCTTGGAGAAAGGGAAGGTTCCCCCAAAAAGCAACGATAGTGGAGGAAACCCTCTCCTCCAAGGTGGGGTACCTGGGGTCCACCCGCGCGCTGGTGACCCCATCGGTCGTTTATTACCCCTAGCGAGGGCCTGAGGCTTCCAACGTGTGCGGACCACGTGGAGCCCTCAGGCCTATTGTCAGCCAAGTCTTAAGAGCCGTCGCCTAATTTCGTTAAATTAGGGATTTCCAGGATTCTCGTGTTCCGCGACACGAGAAGTCAAAGAAAAAAGGTAAAGCAGTCAAACATGCTTAAGGCATGGAGCGGGAAATTCCGATGCCGAATTGTTTGATCCTAAGATCTGGCTGTTGGAAGACCATAACGGGTCTTCTTTGTTCCACGACGGAACAGTCGGAAAAACCTCGACAATGCGTCAGGCCTTTAGCATGACTATATTTGGTCATGTTGGGGCAGGCTTTTGGGGAATATACATAAGAAGGCAAAAATGATTAGCGGACAGTGCTTGAGAGACAGTGATGTTGGAACAGTTATGTTGTGTACAGTTCTGGGGTAGAGTTTAGTTGAAACAGTCGTGTTGTTAAGTTGTAGTTGTAATAGTTTATATATATCTATATTCGTAGCCTTTATCGTAACCGCATATTATATTATTATTTTATTTCTAATAAATGGAGTACTATTATTTACCATCACCATAGTCTGTACAATATTTGTATTTTTTTTTTTTTTACTTTTATTTTTCTTTGTTGCCATTGATTTTTGTACTTCACTGTAATAATTTTCTCGTAATTTTTCTAATAGGTTAATCCCTTATAGATAAATAAGATTAATACCTAAATATACAATAGTAATAACAATATCGATATTTAAATCAAGCCTGAGAAATGATATAAATGTTACGTTCCTTTAAACACTTAAATTTATATTAATTTTTATTATAATCATCAAATCCATGATTGATCAATTATCACTCGTCAGATCAATCATGGAACGATCTCAAATTAGGAGAAAATAGATGGAAATAGTACAGAAGGATAAGAAAACGAGAAAATAGGGCAAAAGGGATATCTGAAAAAAAAAAAATAGAAATCGTCACAGGTAATTAATCCCTTTCCAGAATTCTCCAGCTCCTCCATCCCTACTTTCTTTCCATGTCCGCCATCTTCCTCTGTGGAAGACCACTCGACTTCTTGTCAGCAACGGTGAACGTGTCCAGCCATATCTTGTCCCTTTCCCTTCCAGGTTTTGCAGTGCCTTCCACTTAATTACGGAAAGTATCGTGGCACTTTTCATCGACCTGTTCGAGGACGGGGATATTACCTGTAACAAACGTAGCATTCTTCGTTGCTTCGATAAGATAGCTCCGATGAGAGGCGTTTGATAAATTTTTCCTCTGAGTGGCGGTTAATCGGCGGAATGAACGAATTTCTCACGTGAAACGAGGAACAGTGGAACGTTGTAGTGGTATACGAAGTGTCTTCTTAAAATGTCTTACCTATAAAAATTTTAGACACAAAATCGAGAAATTTTGGAATTTATTTTTACACTATTTGTGAGAATTAAATTTGGTTTTATAAGGTAATTGGATATCTGCATATATTTAGTGTAAGATCAATGTGATTTATTTCAGAACGTAGGCTTTTTATTTTTAGTGCGATTGTGGTTCAAAAATGGTAGACATATATTTAATGGAAATAGTATGAAATATATTACTTTGTTAAAAATTGTTTATAAATATATGGGGATTTTGGTTTTATTTATTGTGGGTATGTAATATATATTTTTTCTTTGGGTGATTATTATAATATTCTATCACGTATGGGCAAATGTATATAACCACCGCCATCTGTGGTCTATACTCGGAATTAAATAAACCGCGCGTATATATAAATACGATTTATTGTTGATTGCAAGAATATTTATGTATAATTGCTTTACACGTTTATTTCAATACCTTTATATCATCACTGCCATTAATTGGCCTCTGTTTCATTGTAATTATTATTACAATAATATTCTAATTAATATTAAATTATGCCATTGTAATGATACAATAATCATTATTAAATAGAATTATAGTAATATTATAATATGTATTAAATTCTAATAATATTATCATTACTAATATTATTAATACTGTTAATATTAATTATTATGATTAGTGATAGTAATTATTATTAATTCTATTAAATATTATTATTACTATAATAATAGTATTATTACTACTGTTATTATTGTTACTACTATTTTCCATATTTATATACTATTATGTACGTATACATAAAATAAAATT
>NW_016912485.1:105937-138202 GCF_001483705.2 Eufriesea mexicana
TTGTTAATAGTAATTATTATTAATACTATTAAATATTATTATTACTACAATAATAGTATTATTACTTACATACTTTTACTTTGTTAGTATTACTACTATTATTATTCTTATTATTATTTTTCATACTTACATACTATTATGTACGTATACGTAAAATAAAATCAAGTATTAATTGATAAATTATAAAATCATAAATTTTAAAACTACGTTTTCAAAAATGAAATATAATAAATTGACCGTAATAACGTAATTGCATGATGTAAAACCACGAAACTTGATAATTTGAAGTTACCAAAGAGTTTATAACGAGTAAAAGGCTCGTAATTGAAAATTGCATTATTGATAACGATATCGATTGCTAACTAGGAGTGGGAAGAAGGTATAAGTATATATTCAAGCTTCGATGATAATCGACTTTGTGAAAAGTTTATTCTAGTTCTAAAATGTTGTAAAACGTGCTGAGTATAGCGTTAACTATACCTAATACGAACAGAGTGCCTCGTTCTTTAATGATGTAAACTCCTTCGGAACTTTTTCTTAACTTTTATCGACAGGAAAGATGTAAGCGAGGGAAAAGCGGATAAAAATATAAAAGAAAGTAAAAGGTTCCATTTTCGCAGGCTTGAGAGAAGAACGATGATCAGTGAGACTGTCTAACTTCTCAACAGCCACAGTGATCCTCCAATGAATAACAAGTGTTCTGTTTCGTGAGGATTATCGAATATTATAAATCGTATTATTTGTATTTAATAAATACACCCCCTGACAACCCCTTTAAACTGACACTTTGCCTGGACATGATGCTTTAATGTTGTGGGGAAACTATTTAATTAGAAGAGTACCAATATTATGCAATTAGCAAATTATAAAACACTGTAATCGATAACAAAATATTAGAGAAATAATATTCGAGAGATAATTTTAAAAAATAAAATTATCTTTATTTTTAACAATAAGCTGAAAACTTATTGGTAATGTTATTCGTAGTATTGTTCATAATTAATACTGAAAATGTGATCTGAAATTTAATATTAAAATGAATTACGTCGTGCATGTGTTATTTGAATAAATATAGAAAAATATTTTAATATATTGTAAATGGTAAATTTTGTGAGAATAATTGTTAAAATTGTTAAAATAATTAAACGAGTGTAATATGTATCATTTTTCTAAGAAAGTAACAAGGATTAAATTATGAAAAAAATTATATTTAAGGTATTAAATAATATTACAATCAAATATTAAATAAGATTAATAATATAAATATTAAATAACATTAATATGTATCATTTTTCTAAGAAAGTAACAAGGATTAAATTATGAAAAAAATTATATTTAAGGTATTAAATAATATTACAATCAAATATTAAATAAGATTAATAATATTAATATTAAATAACATTAATATGTATCATTTTTCTAAGAAAGTAACAAGGATTAAATTATGAAAAAAATTATATTTAAGGTATTAAATAATATTACAATCAAATATTAAATAAGATTAATAATATTAAATAAGATTACACTCAAATTTTCACTCAATTTCCAAGCTTTAGTAAATACTATACACATATGTATATATGTATACTCCATAAATCAAATTTTTTATTTGTTCAAGAACATTATATTTGTATAATATGGAGTAAAATTTTTAAATGAAATTTAAAATATAATGAATTATTATAAATATCAACTTTTGAGAGGTTTAATATTTATAAATAAATAATTCATTTAGTATCCATAAATTTACTCTCATTTATGAAATTTAATATACATAAGTAGTCACAAATTATCCATCAGTACTGCAGAACTTAATCCCCCTTTTGTAAAATTCGATACTCACTAATACTTATCAATTTTCTATCAATATTCTATCCAGTACTAAAAAATTTTCTCACTTTTGGGAATTCCATTATCCATCTAAATAATACTCATAAATCATGTGTCACTATAGTATCCACTTACATTCAAATAAATATATTTATATATAAATAAATATTGACAATAAAAGGAAAAAGAAGGAATAATAAAACAATATTCCATTTTACAATCTTCCTCGCAAAATCATTAATTTCCTTAATTTCAAGTTTAAACCAAGAATATTTTCTTTCCCCTAGAAAGGAAATTCTAGAAAAATTTAAGAATTCTAAAAATTAAAAATTTAAGAATTTTAAAAATTAAAAATATTCTAAAAATTAAAAATTTAAGAATTTTAAAAATTAAAAATTTAAGAAACGCTATACAAGAAAATTCTTGAAAGACTAGAAAAATTCATAATTCAGAAAAATAAATGTCTGTGTAGGTAAAAAGGTTAAACATGTTCATTGTTAATGTCTGTTTACGCGAAAGAGTTAAAAGTGTTGATTCATCGAAATGTCATTGACATTTCTAGGCGTGGAGAACCAATTTGGCAAGGTTTGCACGTAGCGAAACTAATGTCTGGCAGGAATTATTAATACCGGAAAACCTGTCTGCGGCCCCGGATATGATTAAATCGTTTCAGCAAAAAAGGCATTCACCGAGTTTCGCGAGAACGGCATCGAGTGCTTTTCGGTGATACGCTGAAATCTGGCGCCTGATGGCCGATGAAAGAGGTTGGAAATGGACTCGGTACATTTCCTGGATGAGTTAGAGAATCACGTAAAACCTGCGATCGCATTGGAGGGACGTGATTAAGTTTCGATTGAAACGATGCTCTGACCAAATGAATATTGTCAACGCGCGAGGACAATTTATTTTGTCACTCTGTTATTTTTATTCTTATTCTGTCAATAATAATTTTTAAGTGATATAATATTTGAACATAATAAGATATTATATAATAGTATACTGTTATATTATTATACAGTTATATAATCTATTATGGTATTATAGTGTACTATAGTATGTTCTTGTACTATTATACTATTATATAATCTGCTATGCTATTATAGTATGCTGTAGTATGCTATTATAGAATTATACTGTCATATAATCTATTATGCTATTATAGTATGCTGTAGTATGCTATTATAGTATTATATTATTATATAATCTATTATGCTATTATAGCATGCTGTAGTATGCTATTATAGTTTGTTATAGTATGCTCTTACACTATTATACTATTATATAATCTATTTTGCTATTATAGTATGCTGTAGTATGCTATTATAGTATTATATTATTATATAATCTATTATGCTATTATAGCATGCTGTAGTATGCTATTATAGTTTGTTATAGTATGCTCTTACACTATTATACTATTATATAATCTATTTTGCTATTATAGTATGCTGTAGTATGCTATTATAGTATTATGCTATTATAGTATGCTATAGTATGCTCTTATATAATCTATTATATTTTATAGTATTATATAACCTATTATGCTATTATACTATTATATAATCTACTATGCTATTATAGTATGCTCTAGTATGCTCTTATACTATGATACTACTATATAGTATTAGATAATAGATAATATAATAGTTCAAATATAAAATTATAATTAATTCAATTGTAATATTTGAGTTATAATAATGTGATTAATTATACTATATTGTCTTCCAATTATGCGATATTTAATTATTATTATTCGAATTGAAAATTGTTCGTTTTGAAAATAGATCGTTCATCGAAGATATATTGTATATTCAAAAATTTTACTTTCCTGTATATTTTTAATTTTGCAATTTCTTTATTGTGATTCTTTATTTCGAGTCCTTTGTTTTGTAGAAGAGTAGATAATTTTGTATACGCGTGGAAATTATTATTATAATTATACGAGAGTAATATCGCAGAAATTATTATACTATGTGTGATGTTTGAACGTGATAAATATCTAGTGTTTTAGAAGAGCTCGTTCATATTAATACTAAAATTAATAAATCAAAATCATGTCCAGTTTCTGCAAGTAATATTAACTTTTGTTCAAATGAGTTTCTGTCTATTTCCATCATATTATTATTTATATACAGGCTGTCCCAGAAAAATGTATACACCCTTTGCGTGATTATAAATAAATTATATTTATATTACAATAAATTAATATAAATTAGGAAGAATACGGTATCAAAGTGTGTATACATTTTTTTTGGACACCCTGTATTCAATACGTTGAAAATTGAATCATTATTTTTTATTGGATTGATACAAATGAAGTCTGAATTTTCAATTAAATCCTATAACAATAATTTCAATTATAATAATCAATCACGAAAAACAAGTAAAAATTACAGTACCATATTTCTATTAATTATTAAGAATTGTAATAGATAATAGATAATTCTAACATTAAATAATAGTCAGAGAAGTTAATATTCAGAAAAATTTTGGAAAAATATCAAATTCCAATTCCTAACCTCTTAACTGTAAAACACACATTAACTCATCTAACTTGAGGGTAGCTTAAGCTCAGTTATTTGTTTACTCAATTATATACTATTTTTAAGCTACTATTACACTTTCCTTACACGATTATACATTATATCACGTTTACACTTGCAAAGAACTGAAGCCAATTTTAATTAGGCTTCGTTTGCAGTTACGAAGTTTGAATTTCGCGCCAAGATTCGGTTAACAGGTTAAAACGTCTCCGATCATAAATAGCCGAAGTGATTACGAGACTAAAGTTTCTACTGCTCTGTATTTAAAAACTTTTGTAATATACAGGGTGAGTTGAAATTATTATCAGGGTTTCCGTGACCTATAACCTCCAAACAAGGATATAAAACTGTTTACGGAATATAAAAGCGTCATTCAAAGTTTTATTACCCGTGGAATCAATATTGCAGAATACTAAACAACTTTCCCGCCCTTTTTCGATGCAGAACACCATCAGTCTCTTCAAAGTATCTCAAGTCCTTGTACTGCAATTTATGTGCAGACAATAACACCGAGGCATTATTCCTGGCACTTTTATTCTTCTTGATATCATGCAGTAACATCTCTGGCATCAAAATTTCGCAGAAAAATTTACAATTTCGTTGTTCAGATAATTCGTTATTATTTCATATATTTACATTTAACATGTAACTGTACATGTTGTGGGTTTATGTATATTCATGTCGGAAATAAATAAGTTGGACAATTTCTTTACAAAATTTGACAAAATTCGACAAGAAAGATGTAAATCATTTAATATATTTTATTTTATTATATTTATATATATAATTTTAATATAGAAATATACAATGTAATATGAGATAATTATATTTTACTCAGAATTTAATATATCAGTGTATATTTACAATTTTAAAGTGTATGATAGGAAACTCTTAATATAAATATTTTTCGAAATAAAAATTTCAGAAAATCAAATTATGTGCTTTGATATTTGCAATCTTTAAGTTAATGTGAGTAATCTCTCATATTATTCATAGTGAAAAATTGGAAGATTAATTCTGCTACAAATAAATGGTATATTAATGTAATTTATGTAATCAATTATTGAAATCTCCGAGTAACGAATATTTCCTATTATTTAGAATAAAAAAGTGCGTCGGAGAAAAGAAGGCACAACGTGTTTACATCGTCATTAACTCTGCTGACACTCCCATGATCAAGGACAGTGACTGCTATTGGCCGAAGATGGGGTCCGAGATCATAGGTCACCATTTTCGGCCAATAGCGGCCACTGCCTGTCATCATGGGAGTGTCAGCGCGCAAGAATGTAAACACGCTGTGCCTTCTTTTCTCGAACGCACAATTGTGAACTATGCATTCTGTAGCGTCCTATGTATCGAATCTCTTCGATCTCCAAGAACGCTTATCTCGCGCCAAATTAATATTGCGTGATTAGTTTTGTAATATCAAGGATCCCGAGTGTGACGTTAAAATAGAGCGTTTATTTACGGTAAAAGTATACGATAGTTATAGTAGAGACGTTTATCGGAGTACCGTTTCGAACACGCGTTTATAAGTATATGTACGATGTTTCAGTGATCGGTGTCGAAGACGAACCGACTTCTCAATTTTGGTCTGTCTCGTGTCTCGTCGTGTCCTGTCCGGTGTTTTCTCCAGTTTGGTTCTGATTGGTTAGGATAAATATTAGCGGAGGAAAAGTAAAGATTTTTGATCGGACAGAGGGTGCGACGGAAGGACCTTTGGCTGAGGAGTAGGGAACTGTCAAGGAGTCGATTTTCGATGGTCAATGACGTGATTTACAAGCGGTGTCCGTCCGTCGCCTTGGTGGGTCTGTCGCACGTGGGTCCAATCTGTCGGGTCTGGTACTTGTAAATTTTCTGAACTTTCGTATTTAGATATATGACTTGATCCGCTGAGAGGGCGGCGAGGCACGTCTAACCCTCGGCGTAGCAGTCGTAATACAAAATAATAAAGTCTTCAGAATTATCGAAAATTAAAGTAAGAGTTATGCTATGAACACGCTCTCCTGGACTGAACATATTCTATCTTTTACAGTCATGTCCCAAACACTCTTCGCATTCTCTCAGGGCCGTACCTATTCCGATCCCGCGCACATAGAACCTACACAATCACACTCCATTCCGACTATTGTCGAGTGTGTAACCGCTGTCGCTACATATTCATATCCTCTCTAATGACGCATTCCGTAAAAACAACCTCACGCAGCACGCAGAAAGGGGAATTGTGATAATTAAAGGGCGATTAACCGAATTTTCTGAACTCGAAAACAGCCGCCGTTTATGAGACAATTACGTTGAACGCGTGAATAGGGCGGCCCAGCAAATGGACAACGAACGGAATAAACGAAACGGGACAATTTGCATTTGCGTGTAGCAATTAATTATATTCCCGAGAACAGTTGAACGGGAACATCGCCGGTGTTATTTGTCGCATAGCCGGCAGTCGTGGCTAAATTAACTGCAACATTTCCCAGGCAAACTTCCCGTTGACAGGGGTCGCCTCGGTGTCGTCTTCATTCTGAGTAACGAACTTTTTAATTGGTCCCTGCTCTGCGCGAAAAACTTGATCGTTTGCCGGTGCACCAGCGACCAGTGGCTTTCCGTGAAACGATACAAAGCGGATAACGCAACGACAAGTTATAAATCGGTTTAATTAACTAACTTTCCCCGCGATTATTATACTTTCGCGATACTTGTCAGGTAACGCTGACGATCATTCGATTTCTCGTTCCACTGAAATAATCCTTATTACGGGCTCGAGATTTCGTCGTGGATCAGTGAAGTGTGGAGAAAGCGATTTACGCTGTTGGTGGTTGCAGAATTAAACTTATATGCCAGTAGAACGTGGTTTTTGTAATACAAGTATATTTTATATTCTTATTACACTTTGTATAATAGGACTATGGTTTTCGCGTGCACGTGTTTACATTGTAACTGCTCTACAAGGACTGAGGCGATGACATGCAAATGACGAGGACAAACATGGATTACATTAATAACAACATATAAACAGATGTGTCGCAATTAGTGACTTAAATTCTCCGACATACGCGATCCTATCTTCAGTTCCACTCTGTTGCATTCCATTCTGAATAATTTTTAACCCTTTGCACTCGAGAGGTGCCTCTAGGTCACCATTTCATCAAATCTCGAAGCTCAATATTAATTAATATATGAAATTTAAAATAATGTAACAGTGTGCGAGGTATCGAAATTGAATAATTCTACGTGTTAATAATTATACGACTTTTTGTATACTGCTCAAAAAATATCATCAGCCTTATGGGAGAAAATTTGTCGAAAACATCGTCGAGCGCAAAGGGTTAAGTACAAGATGGACCAGGTCGACCATCATAGTCATGGGTGTCCAGCTTGTGAGCCCGGAGCCCAATTTTATATATAAATTGTTTTATAAAATGTATAAAACAGTGTTAAATTTGTGAGTTTGCTGTTCAACAATTATATATTTATTACAAATTATAATATACACGCGTTGTAAAAAGATTGCAACGATTAGGTGTGCGTGGTAAAATTTCTCTTAACCCTTTGCACTCGAGACACGCCCTTCAGTCGCCATTTGATAAAATTTCGCAGATCTATATTAATTAATATGTCAAGTTTAAGATAACGTAATAACGTGCAAAATATCGAAATTAAATAATTCTACGTGTTAATTATTATACAATTTCTTATTTACTGCTCAAAATAATGTCGTCAGCTTTGTAACAGAAAATCTTTCAACTCTTCTTACTCTTCTTTAGCCAAAAATTGGTCGAGTGCAAAGGGTTAATACTGTTATTATCTCGTCACTGTTCACTTTCACGCTTTTCATGACAAACCTGACTCTCGTCACAACATATTGGCTCTGATCTATAACAATTACACAATACCACTCATTTTAGATCTTCCACTCGCACTTTCAAAAATATACATATCTACATTCGTGCCATCACTCGACCTCACACACTCGCATTCACACTAATAAAACCAAATCCACAAAATTAATTCCATATTGCTGTCTTTACGATGAAAATAATCGTAAATTAATGAAGTTTAAATTACTTCGATATGATAATTATATATTTTACTATATATTTTATTTTATTTAAATTTTCTTTTTGCTCATCAGTTAGATGAGCCAGTGTTAGGTATATAATATTTTGTGTGCCCCAAAACAATTCATGTTCTTTCAAAGTGGCTCATGAAAGCCAAAAGTTTCGATTGTAGAGATAGCAAGAAGTTATTTTGTATTAATTTGTAGGATATTGAAGAATGACTGCAAAGTATTTAATATTTAATTTTGTTTTTAATTTTATTAGGTTAGGATAAATATTATTGAATATTATTGAAAACAGGGAAAATGAAGTTAGTGAAAATGGAGACGGTAGAAGTGGTCGCGTTAAGTGGCCCACCCTATATAAAATATAGATTTTTCCATTTTAATTTAATTTTACAACGATATGTTGGCGTAAATATTTTACCAGTTAAAGAAGTATGAAAATAGAATTGAATTCCAAGCGATATTCCCAAGTAGGCCTCTTAAGGTGAACCAGGTGGAATGAAGTGTTGAAAGTGCTTTAGATTGCAGAGGATTAAAGAATTTTTCGCAATAAATGGTTTCGAATTAGTATTTTTGTGTTGGAAATATTAGAAAATATGTAATTCTATTTAAATAATTAAATAGTTCTTCATCTAGAGAGAACTTAGTATCTACATCAGATTATGTGACCTATGAAACCATTAGTCTAACCAAAATCTAGCCCAACCTAACCTAAAACCTAACCTAACTAAAGCTAAACCATCAAACTCTTGTCTGAAGCATTATTTCGTATCGTCAATAATTTCGAAGATATTCAGGTGGATCGATTTAAATGGAACACCCTGTATAATGAAAGACCGTGTTAATGTTCTTGATGAACGATGCAAAATTTTCGTTCAGAATTTTTATAATACTATACAGTAAGAATAATAATTTAAATAATTAATTTGATAGCTGAATAATAATTTAAATAATTTCTAAAGTAAATAATTCCTGTTTTTTATTTTTTACAAATTTTATTATTGAATTATTTATCTTCTGTTATAATATTGTATCTGTCATAGGTATTGAAAACAGGAATTTTATTAATTTGTTTTAATTTTATTCATTTGTACATTAAATAAATTAAATTGTGTCAAAATTTGACGACGTAAAAATATTCGGACACATAATATATTTAAAAATCAGAAAAAGAGAAGAATAAAGGTCAAAGTATTAATTTAAGTCAAATTAAATTTGAATATAATTTAAACAATGAAAATGAAAATGAAAATTATTAAATACCAAAAGGTATTTTAGTATCTTTTGAACTAAAATAGTTCAACTACACATTTTAAGCTGATCTAAATATTAAAAAATATTTTCTGTTAACAATACAATCCAAGTTTTACTCTTATTTTAAACAAATTTATCATTTTTCTCTAGTATACATCTTTTTCCTGGCCTTTTGGATTATTTATCATTTTATTGGACCAATAGTTTGAGTTTTAATATTTTAAAAAATTTTCAGAGATTGCCAACAACCTTTATATTAAATAATAATAATAATAATAATAATATTAATAATTCCTCAGTATTGAAAATAATAAAAATAACAAAATACTGAGATATTTTGCTATAGAAAAATTTTCGTATCATCCAATTTGTTCTAAAAGACAAAACACTGGTGGTTTTTCTTATGACACTGTCGAAATTCAAAATTCTGCTGTTAAAAGTGTCTTGAACCAAACCTTGAAGCAATTACTCTTCGATTAAAGCAATTCCGATAAACGCAAAGGCGATTAATTATTCCTGCGTGAAAATTCCCATTGACCGCATAGGAACGGTCAGAAAGCGCGTAAACAATGTTTCATCGCGCTATTTCCCGTGACGGTCTCATTCAGACACCTTATCGATCCACGGTACGCAAGACGAGCCGCACCCACGATGCATCCGGGCGAAACATTTCGTTTCTCGTGGCACACAGAGCTTTCCATAATTATTCGAGACCAGAAGGAAGCCACCTTTTTGGCCTAGAAAAAAATTTCGACGGCAGAAGGTTGACATTCCATTAAAGGCGCATGGCCTGGCAAACAGCCCCCTAGCGTGTAGACGATCGCGAACACGGGTCGCCCTTTTGGACACTTCTCTCCCGTCTTGCCGGGCTTCCTCCTTTCGCTGTCTTATCGGTGTCTTGTTCATTTTAGTAGCAGAAATTCTGAAAGAATCTCGATATTCTGTGTCGCTAAGAAATTGAAAATTTCATTTTGGAGATGTTGGGAAATTATTTTAGTTGCAGGAATTTTGAAAAGTCTTTGATGTTCACGGATGATTAAAAATTGGAAATTTAATTTTAGAAATGATAGAATTATCAATTATTTTAGTTGTAGAAATTTTGAAAAGGCTTCGGTGTTTAGTGATGTTCAAAAATTAAAGATTTGTTACTATAAATATTAAAATAATTAATTATTTTAGTTGTAGAAATTCTGAAAAGATTCTGATGTTCACAGAGGATTAAAAATTGAAAATTTAATTTTAAAAATGTTGGGGTCGTCAATTATTTTAGTTATAGAAATTTTTAAAAGGTTTCAATGTTTAATGATGTTCAAAAATTAAAGATTTGTTACTATAAATATTAAAATAATTAATTATTTTAGTTGTAGAAATTTTGAAAAGATTCTGATGTTCACAGAGGATTAAAAATTGGAAATTTAATTTTAGAAATGATAGAATTATCAATTATTTTAGTTGTAGAAATTTTGAAAAGGCTTCGGTGTTTAGTGATGTTCAAAAATTAAAGATTTGTTACTATAAATATTAAAATAATTAATTATTTTAGTTGTAGAAATTCTGAAAAGATTCTGATGTTAATTCTGAAAAGACTTTGATGTTCAAAGATGCTTAGAAATTTAAAATTTAATTTTAAGAAATGTTGAGGTTATCAATTATTTTATTTGCAGAAATTTTGAAAAGGCTTCGATGTTTAGTGATGTTCAGAAATTAAAGATTTAGTACTAGAAATATTAAAATAATTAATTATTTTAATTGAAGGAATTTTGAATAGTCTTTGATGTAAAAAGATGGTTAAAAATTGGAAATTTAATTTTAGAAATGTTTAGGTAATCATTTACACTGTTCAACGCGAATTTTAATCTGTAATTATCCATTATGTAATTTTTAGAGTAAAGGAGACGTTGCTTTATCATCCTCGATTTTCAAAAAATACGAATTTCTCTAGTTACGCGCAATTTTTTACTAAAAATGTCATTATTAAAATCATAACCTATAAATTTTTACATATTTTTATTGACAGACTTTCTCCACATATTTCTTGGTCACAACTGTCTTATTGCTAACGTTTCATCTGTCTATAATCCAAACGTGTATCTCATACTCTTAATCTTTAATAACAAAATAAAAGTGAACTAAAAAAGTAATAAGTAGAAGGAAAGGAAGATGCTTAAGTAGAAGAAAAAAGATAAAGAAATTCTCCTTAAAAATCCTTTTATTTCACGTCCTTCCTGAACCTAACTTATAGTTAAGAGCCTTAACTTATAGTTAATATAATATAACCTAAATAACTTTTCCATTTGCTTTTAGAAAATATCGATCGGTTTCTAATTTGTTTCTGTTGGCAATGGCCGATTCGCGATTTCTTCCCGAAATGGTATCCTACAATATTATTAACACCTCGCATCGTGATATACTCTTTAGAAGAGCATTCAAACTATCTTTTCCCAAAATCATCCCTATCAAAAATTTTCAAGTTCACCAAGATTTTGTTCATACAATTTCGTCCTCTTTTCTTTACATTAGAATCTTTCTCGAAGAAGTATATAATGTACTGCACGATATTCTATGTACCCTCTAACGTCTCAAATCAAGAGAAATAGAATACGATTATTTCTGCTATGTATTGTCTATGTGTAATGTACATTGTATATGGAGATTTACAATGTATAGTATAGTAGGTATAGATAAGTGTGTTCAACTTTGGAGTAAATATATGTATCTGTATATGTAACTTTTCCTATAGTATAGCACTATCTATAGTATAGTAGGTATAGTGGGTATAGTAGGTATAGTAGGTATAGTACGTGTAGTATAGTAGGTATAGTAGGTATAGTACGTGTAGTATAGTAGGTATAGTAGGTATAGTAGATGTAGTATAGTAGGTATAGTAGGTGTAGTAGATGTAGTATAGTAGGTGTGGTGGGTATAGTAGGTGCAGTATAATAGGTATAGTAGGTATAGATGAGTGTGTTCAACTTTGGAGTAAATATATATATATCTGTGTATGTAACTTTTCCATTTGTTTTTAGAAAATATCGATCGGTTTCTAACTTGTTTTTGTTGGCAATGGCCGATTCGCGATTTCTTTCCGAAATCGTATCCTACGTTATCATAACTAATCGCAGTTCTAAATTTATCCTATTCCCAGCTCTGTTCTGTTTATAATTTTAATCCATTGCTGAAGCAATGCTAAACGCACGGTTGAGCAACACATATCACGCAACACCTACAGCAGACCATGCCCGGTTACCCGTGGTATAATCCAGTTTACATATCACGAGAGACGAATTATCCGTTATGCATTTCTCGATACGAGGTCGCATGAATATTTCGTCGATTGCCTTTTCACAGGCAGTTTCCATACGCGGCCGGAAAATGGCTGGAGCGCCTCTGTTGGACCAGGACCAAGAGACCAAGAAGCGCACGGATCCTAGAGATCAAACTCGATTCTCGTCCCCTCGTGAGATACTCCTTGCATATCACCTGCCCTATGTGTTCTTAGTTCACTTTATCCACGAGCATTCTCGGATATGGAATTTTCGGGATCAAATATCTCATCCCCTTTCGTCGATAGGACTTGCACGAACAAGTGCCCAACGAAGCACCGTGTTTATCTGCAAGATTGATATTTTCATGGGAATAAGAGCCATTGTCGTTGGATACCGAGATCCACGAAATCGCTGGTTTAGTAGAATTCTACTTGGAAAGTCAGAGACGTCCTTATTGTTTCTGTGCCTCGAAACGCAACGCTAGTTTCGATGGAGTGGGAGATAAGCCACGGAGTACCGGGCACCGCTCCGCCAGAGGGCAGCACGTGGCCGCTGTCGAGGAACAGCAGCTTGGTAATTGCTCTTGGAAGAATGACAAATTATCGAAGTGGGTTTCTGAGATATTGAGGCGTGTGGGAATCTGACAAATGTTGAAGTCGTTGAGGAAAGGGGCGGAGATTAAATGCAGTTTGAAAAATGATGGCTGTTTTTAAGGCTGGAATTAATAGCGGCGTGGAAATGCTCGAAGTCGGGTTTTCTCGCTGTACAGGCAATTGTATATTTCAATTGTGTGAAAAATATGGCAACGTGTCTGGGAAAATTAATGTCGATTTTCGTGAAAATAGAAATCAAAGATCAAATTAATTTCTTTTAGCATACTTAATTAATCGTTGCTCATCGATCATTTTAGTGTTAATTGGTATTTAGAAGATTTTGAAAGGTCTGAAAATTGTTATAATTATGATTTATTGAAAAATATGTAAGAAATTTTATGTTATGTATTATGAAAGAATATTAGGGAATTTTACAAACTTGTATTATAATAAAATAAATGATATCGGTGTTTAAGTTATAAAATATGTGACAGATGATATATATACAATATTTGGAATTTTATATATTTATTATTTAAAATTATTTAAAATATTAGTGAATTTTTGGACACTCTACACATCCACTCAAAAGAATTATACTGAACTAAGAAATATTATAATTCAGGTAGTTTTTAATAGATTTTTGAAATTGAAACTCATTATAGAAGTTGAATATAATTAAAATTGTACAATGAAAATTATAACAGTGATATACTGAAAAATACATAACAGATATAATGTATCATAATATATTCCAGGAAAATGCGAGTTAATTTAAAAAAATTTTATGCAAAGATTGGAGTAAAATAAAAAATATGAAAGTCCAAGTTGCTTTTAACAGACCATTCGAGCTAGATATTCGATAAAAATATTGAGTTTTAAAAAATTGTGCATATTGAGAAAAATAATATTTTAATAAACTACTTTCAATGTATCTTTGACAATCACAAAAATGATAAACTCTTAAACAATATATGACATAACATGTTATATCACATGTTCCGAAACAATACCACTGAATTTAAAAAATTCCGTGTATTCAGAATAACAGTAATAAATTAAGAAATATTTTATTTATATTTAAGGAAATATAATTACTCCATATTTCAAGAAATTTTTGTGATAATTAAAAATTATTCAATTTATGGGGAATAATTCAAGATTTTATTCGGTCGATGGTAAATTACTAGTAGCTGGTTAAAAATAAATCGAATATCAGACTGCCCGAGGGAACCAAAGCATGAAATACCTCAGCTTTCGAGGATCAACCAGGATTTTATCCTCTCTAAGCTCGAGCATCAGCTATTCATGTATTTTTTCCACTGTATCTACTTCACATGCACATTCTCTAACATAGAATTTCAAGTTTTTCCATTAAAAATGATCCAATTTTCTGGAAACGTTTTATTTCGTACTCTGCAGCTTTCTTCTGGTCGAAACAAACTACATAACAATAATTTTACCATAACAATAACCTTTCAATTTAAATAATAATAATAATAATAATAATAACATACCCATTTAACTTATTAATGCCATATTTATCCTTTTTTCACTGATTATTTTTATTTTAAGTCTGTTAAATGAAAAAAGAAATATATATATATATATATATTTGTTACTTGTCAATGTTAATATAAATTGTCAATTAACTACTTTCACTAATAGCCTTCTTCTTATGTCAATAATTTGAAAATATATCTATTTAACTTCGCAGAATTATATATTTCTTTCTCCACTGATAATTTTTGGTTTAAGCTTGCTCATGGAAAATATATGTATATACATATTCAACTTGTAAATATTATAGTTAATAATTTTTATTTTATATCTTCTCACTTTTCTCTCCTTTTGCCAAAAGTTTTTCTTTGAACTCTTATAAATGAAGATATACATATTTTAATATGTAAATGATAAATTATATAGTAATATTATGCAAATTATATATAGAATTTTCACTAATATATTATTATTTTAAATCCACTAAATAAAAGTATATCTATTCATCTTGTTAATGTCATATTTAATCCAAATCTATCAATAATATAAAAATACCTATACATAATTTGTCTTAGTTATATTCATATAATCTAAATTATATAATATTATACAAATTATATATAGAATTTTCACTAATATATTATTATTTCAAGTCCATTAAATAGAAATATATCTATTCATCTTGTTAATGTCATATTTAATCCAAATCTATCAATAATATATAAATACCTATACATAATTTGTCTTACTCATATTTAATTATTTTGCTGATAACTTTTTCTCAAATCTATTAAATAGGAATACATGTACATAAATATTCCCATTTCATATTTAACTGTTTTCATTATTAGTTATCGTTCGAAGCTCGTTAAATATCCTAATATAATATATTTACTTCGATGTTGTAATTTATCGATATTACATTTACCTCTACTTTAAATATTTCAAATTATGGCAACTGTCCTATTTCTGCACGCAAATGATTTGCCTACGAAAACCTGGCACACGAAAATCTTATTGAATTACGTAAAAATCAAATTTCCCCTCGACCCAGCACTCTCGACGAAATTCCTTGCAACTTCAGAAAACGTCCGCATTTTCGGATCTCGAGAAACTCCTATCGAAGTACATGTACGAAGCATTTTCCTCCTCCAACTTGTTCCCACCATGAACACGCAACGAAGAAAGAAAAGCAGATACTCCTTCACCAAAATGTTCCTCGCGGAGACATTTCCTGAAAATACTTTTTTCCAAATTTGATATGTTCCTCGCCATGGAACATCTGAAATCTTACTTGCTATTTTTCCATCTTCGAATTTGAACGAATGGTGATCGATCGAGCTAGTTAAGTCCGAGCTTATTCAAGAATTTGATTGTATAGAAATTTTTATTTGCAATTTTTATTTTTATTATTTTATTTTATTTTTCATTACATGGAGAAGTTCATTTGCTAGCTCAGAATTCAATTTTCATACTTCGATTCCTGTCGAATCGATTTCAACGAATGATAGCACGTCATACAATATCCAGTGTTTCTGAAAATCAGTGCAATCTTGCAAATTTTTCGTATTAGCTACACAAGTATATTTTTCTAAATAATATTGAATATTAAACGAATTTTACATGTTTCTCTTGAAATTTGAACCTTTTATGTGAAAAATTAATGTGGTGAAATAATAGGATAGATAAAAGAAAGAACAAGTTAACAAAGTTTTGTTGTTTTAAAATGGAAAGATTTCTTATGTAATTTGATATTGTAGATTCACATCTAACATGAAAATTGTCACTTATGTTAAATTTAAAAAATAAGTAAGTAAAGAATTTAAGTTTTAGGTTAGGTTTAGGTTAGGAAGATCAAAGGTTCAGGTTAGATTTAGGTAAGGATGACCAAAGGTTTAGGTTAGGTTTAGGTAATAATGACCAAAGGTTTAGGTTCAGTTTAGGTTAGAATAATCAAAAGTTGAGATTAGGTTTAGAATAAGAATATCAAAGGCTTAGGTGCAATTTAGGTAAGGATGTTCAAAGATTTAGGTTTAATTTAGATTGAAATGATCAAAAGTTCAGATTAGATTTAGGTTAATAGAATCAAGGGACTAAATTAGCTTTAGGTCAGTAATATCAAAGGTTCAAGTTCGATGTAGGTAAGGATGACGAAAGAGTTAGGTTAGGTTTACGTAAAGATGGTCAAAAGTCTAGGTTCAGTTTAAGTTAGAGAAATGGAAAGTTCAGATTAGGTTTAGAAAGAGTTAGGTTAGGTTTATGTAAAGATGGTCAAAAGTCTAGGTTCAGTTTAAGTTAGAGAAATGGAAAGTTCAGATTAGGTTTAGGATAAGAAGATCAAAGGTTTAGGTGCAATTTAGGTAAGGATGTTCAAAGATTTAGGTTAGGTTTACGTAAAGATGATCAAAAGTCTAGGTTCAGTTTAAGTTAGAGAAATGAAAAGTTCAGATTAGGTTTATGATGAGAAGATCAAAGGTTTAGCTGTGATTTAAGTAAGGATGTTCAAAGATTTAGGTTTAATTTAGATTAGAATGATCAAAAGTTCAGATTAGGTTTAGGTTAATAGAATCAAGGGACTAAATTAGCTTTAGGTTAGTAATATCAAAGGTTCAAGTTCGATGTAGGTAAGGATGACCAAAGAATTAGGTTAGGTTTACGTAAAGATGATCAAAAGTCTAGGTTCAATTTAAGTTAGAGAAATGAAAAGTTCAGATTAGGTTTATGATGAGAAGATCAAAGGTTTAGCTGTGATTTAGGTAAGGATGTTCAAAGATTTAGGTTTAATTTAGATTAGAATGATCAAAAGTTCAGATTAGGTTTAAGTTAATAGAATCAAGGGCCTAAATTATGTTTACTTTAGTATTATCAAAGGTTCAAGTTCGATTTATGTAATGATAACCAAAGGTTTAGATTCAGTTCAGGTTAGAATGACCAAATTTCAGATCAGTTTTAGGTTAGGAAGCTCAAAATTTCAGATTCGATTTAGGTAAGGATGTCCAAATTGTATGCTTTAGATTAGAATAATCAAAGACTTAGGTCACGTCTAGATCAGGATGATTAAAAGTTTATCATCTCGCATGGTCATTTCTCCCATGATCCTCGTTCTTTCCTTGGTTCCTGCGTCGTCAAAGTATACTCGCCTATTCTCCCACGCTTCTTTCCGAGCTTCTGCAACGCGTCCCACTTTCCACTTCCTGTGTTCCCGCGCTTTCTGTCGAGGACACAGCGCCATTTTGCGTTGCCACTATAATTTCTTTCGCCGTTTCCCGTCGACCCATGCACGCTACGAAAAGACACGATATGGAAGGCGTGCGGAGCGACATGGTCGACGGTGGCTGCGAGAGCAATGGCGGCGGCCATCGAGGACCAGGCCACGCGCTCGCGAGAAGGCCAAAGGCGGCTTTTCATTCTCGACAGTTTCGCGAATTTTAATCAGAGGACTCGAGGCGTCCTAAGACTGCCGGGACATTCGACTTCTCCGCGACTCGCTAATGGATTGCTAGACGAGAAGAGGTCGCAGACTAATCGCAATTTTGTTCTTCGTTTCGGCCCCTCTCCGTTAGCCTGTCGACCTCTTTCCCGCGTTGCCTGCCTCTGTAACCCGTTCCTTCGCCCAACACGGCTGATTGCACTTCAATATTGCAAATCGGTGCTGCCTGGGCTGGATCGAGGCGTTTGTAGGACGGAAAATTGAATAGCGTGGAAAAATTGGAAAGTAGTCGACGCTTTGGCCAGGGGGAAAAAAGAAGGGGCGAATTAAGGGAATAGAAAGGAGGATTGGGAGATATCGAGTAAGTACTGAAAGGATCGGCAGCTCTGGGACGGAGCAGAGGAATTTTTCCGGATGTTCTGAGAGACGAGGCACAGTTATCTGGCTAGGTGGATCGTGGGGTAGCTTTAATTGTTGATTGGGGAATTCTTAATTTTTCACGGAATATTGGAAGCTGTTGGGAATTTACAGATGTTCACTATGATTACAGAATTAGGCAGAGTGTCTGATTTTAAACGTTTGTGGAAATTCTGAGAGATGAAGAAGAATTGTTTTATTAGGTGAGACGTGGGGTAGCTTTAATTATGGATTTCAATTTTAATTATTTTTGGCAGAAAATTTGAAGCTGTTGGGAATTTACAGATGTTTATTAAAAGTTTAGAATTGGACAGAGTGTCTGATTTTAGACGTTTGTGGAAATTCTGAGAGGTGAAGAAGAATTGTTTTATTGGGTGAATAACTTTAATTATTGTCTAGGGAATTCTTATTTTTGGCGGAAAATTTAAAGCTGTTTGGAATTTACAGATGTTTATGAAAAGTATAAAATTAGACAGAGTGTCTGATTTTAGATGTTTGTCGAAATTCTGATAGGTGAAGAAGAATTATTTTATTAAGTGAATCATGGAAAAGCTTTAATTGTTGATAGGGGAATTCTTAATTTTTCACGGAATGTTGGAATCTGTTGGGAATTTTCAGATGTTTATTAAAAGTATAGAATTAGACAGAGTGTTTGATTTTAGACGTTTGTGGAAATTCTGAGAGGTGAAGAATAATTGTTTTATTAGGTGAATAGCTTTAATTATTGTCTAGGGAATTCTTATTTTTGGCGCAAAATTAAAAGCTGTTTGGAATTTACAGATGTTTATGAAAAGTATAGAATTAGACAGAGTGTCTGATTTTAGATGTTTGTGGAAATTTTGAGCGTCGAAGAAGAATTGTTTTATTAGGTGAATCGTGGAGTAACTTTAATTATTGTCTGGGGAATTCTTATTTTTGGCGGAAAATTTGAAGCTGTTGGGAATTTATAGATGTTCACTGGAATTACAGAATTAGGCAGAGTGTCTGATTTTAGACGTTTATGGAAATTCTGAGCGTCGAAGGAGAATTGTTTTATTAGGTAAATCGTGGAGTAGTTGTAATTGTTGATTGGGGAATTCTTAATTTTAATAATTAAGTATTAATGGTAATTTGCAGGTATTAGAAATTTACAGATGTTCACCAGAATTAGCAGTTTATGTGTAATTCATAAGTAGTAAGTGCGTTCCTGAATTAAGAGAATAGGTTTTTTAATTTTATTACCACATATGTATTAAAACTCACAATTTCTAAAATTAACAAAAATTTAAAACGCATGATTTTGTAATTTTCTTAATATTATGATAGAATTATCTATTTACAATGAGTGGCTAAATGTATTAAGCATGATGGATAATAATGACAGTGGTACGATGAAGATAAATAATTGATGATAGATGACTCTATCTATATCAAGATATTATCTATATAAAATATTGATTTTATATGGAATTCTATATGAATCCATATCTATATCAATTCAAAATCTATGTCAAAATCTTCAGCAAAATCTGTATCGAAATCTATATTACTATCTATATTAAAATCTACGAAGATCTAAATGAGATATTAATTTTATCTAGAATTCTTTATTAAACTACATAAAATCTATATCTGAATATAAAAGAGTCTGTATACAATATATATAAAATATTAATTTTATCTAAAATTCTATATGAATCAAGAGTAGATCTATATCAAAATCTACAAAAATCTATATAAGATACACATAAAATATTAATTTTATTTAGAATTCTATATGAATCTACATAAAATCTATATCAAAATCTACAAAAATCTATATAAGATACATATAAAATATTAATTTTATCTAGAATTTTGTATGAATCTACATAAAATTTATATCAAAATCTGTATAAAATCTACAACAAAATCTATATAGAAATCTTTATCAATGCCTATATTAAAATCTATAACCAAATCTGTATAAAATTTATATTGAAATCCATAAGAATATACATAAAATATATATCAAAATTCATATTCATAAAACTATATACAAAATCTATATTAAAATCCATAAAAATATACATAAAATATATATCAAAATTCATAAAACTATATATAAAATCTATATTAAAATCCATAAAAATCTATATAAAATATTAATTTTTCCAAAATCTGCTATATGTTTCCTGGAACTGCAAATATAAAATATTCGAAACAAGTCATTTTAACCCCTTCTTGTAATCCATACCAGATTATTATTAGTAATTATTATTAGTATATAATTAATTATTATTGGTTACTATTGTTTAACTATTATTATCCAAGAATAATAATTTACGAGTAACCAAAAAATCTCCGTATTTCTTCCTTTAATAATGCAAAATTCAAACACACCATTTTCATTCGTATCTGCCTACCTACCCCACTTCCGTTTCTTTCGCGCTCCATAAATACCCAGCAGCTTCCAAACCCTATTCTCCCCAAAGAAACAAAAAGCAAATAAAAGAAATAAGGAAAACAATAACGAAAAGAGGAAAAATATAATTAATTTTCACGTTTAAAAGACTCGATTATTATTACTCCGTTTCGCCGTATTAATCAAGTTCGACGGAACTGGAACGAAGTAAATGGTGGAGGGAAGGAGTTTGAAGGGGTCGTGGAGAAGTCTCGAAATGGCAAAGAGGTTCGCTCTTTCTTTTCGTGTTTCGTTGGATTCGAATCACGCCTGTCTCCTTCTCGTCTTTCCTCGCCCTTTTTTCCCACCCTTTCTTACCCCTGCTGTGTTCGGTTCGCTTCTTGTCTTTCAGGTATTGCAGCACGTCAGTTTCTTCAGACGTTCCCCGCGCCGCCCCTTCTTTCTCGCCTTGCTACCCGTAAAATTGCTATTTTCATTTTCTATTTTCTTTGCCACCTGCAACGAACTGATACAACCACGGATCCTAACCGAACCACGATTTTACGCGATTCCCAAGGACATCCGGCGTAATTCCGATTGCTTTTCGGTTTTCTGTTGTGTAAAAAGATCGGTAGTTCCTTTTTGAGCTGGATGAAAACCTAGCGATGATATTTATCTGGTCGTGACGTATTGGTGGAGATTATTGTATATTTTTAAGGAAAAATACTTTTGGATTTGTGAAATAGGAATTTTTTTTTAAAATATATATTTATAGGTGAGAGTTTTGTATATTTATAAGTATGTATTAATATGTGGGAATTTTATATGTTTGTAAGCATATATTTATAAGTAGAAATTTTATATATTTACAACTGAGAATTTCATATATTTCTAAGTGGGAATTTTATATATTTACAAGCATATATTTATAAGTAGAAATTTTATATATTTACAACTGGGAATTTTATATATTTCTAAGTGGGAATTTTATATATTTATAGATTAGGAATTTTATAGAATCTTAAAAAAAAAATAATAAATTATAATGTATAAATTATTCTAAAATACTGTATAAATTATACCATAATTTCTATTAAAATTGAATGATGAAAAAATTAGTATGTATAATTCTTTCATGGTTGTCCATGACTAATGGTCGTTTATTATAACTCAGGATATTTTGTCAATAGATAAATAATAATAATTTATATTTAGAAACTATTGTCTGTAATTATATTTTTAGTGAGTTTTATATATTCATAAGTATATATTTATAACTGAGGATTTTATATATTTATAGATTAGGAATTTTATAGAATCTTATAAATTATGGTATAATTTATACAGTATTTTTTTTTTATTAAAATTGAATGATGAAAATATTAGTATATATAATTCTTTCGTTGTCGTCCATAATTGATAATCGTTTATTGTAACTTAGGATATTTTGTCAATAGGTAAACAATAATAATTTATATTTAGAAACTATTGTCTGTAATTATATTTTTAGTTGAAAATTAAAATTACTTCGGTTTATATTAAAATTTTGAATGACATCACATTTAAAAAAGGAAGATGTATGTATGTAATTATTTTCCTAGTATAATTATAAAATAAAAAATTAACTAATATAAAGAGACAATTAAAATTTTAAGCCTAGAGGCTTAATCTTATAAAGAAATTTTCAATAAAGATATATGAAGTTTCAATTATAATTTAATATACAAAATATACCAATAAAATGATTGCAAAATATTTTAACAACATATGCACACATTTTAAAAAATTATTTTTCGATATTAAAACAAGAAAAATATTAGGATCGAATAGAATAGTAAATAGGTAATAAATAAATATAAAAATCGAATATTTGGATGAAAACATATTTTTGTTGTGAATTGACAATGAGCAAATTCAGGAGTCTATCATTTATTTGAGAAAAGACTGGCATAAAATTATCCAATAAAAGTAAAGAGAAAATTATTATCTCGTCTCGTTGTGAAGCATTTCTGCTGCAATGGGTTATAGAAAAATGCGAAGTAAATCGTGCAGAAAGGAGAAAAACATGCGGATATATATGAATGTTAAAAAAAATTGTGGACTGCAATATGTTTTCGACCAAGGGGTAAGCAAGACTGTGCATCGTATTCGAACGAAATGTATGAAAACTTCGAAAATCGTTGCTCGAGAAGTTGATGTAAAAGCCAGTGGATGGACCATTCGCTGCTCCTCAAAAAAGACGGGTTTGAGGAATTGGAAAATGGTCTTATACTCTCACGAGACAAAAATACATCAATAATAATATGATGGAAAATTGTTGGTACTGCAATTCATAAAAAAAAAAAAAAAATAAAAATAAACATAACATACAGTACATTTTGGTTAATTCTATTGTTAACTAGAAAAGAACGTAAATCGATTCAATCGATTATTAATAAATTATAATAATCCACTATTAGCATATATAATCTAAATATTATGTACATTTATAATTAATATTTAAAATATTATTTCAAATATCGTTATATTATTATTTTAATATTTAAAATATTGTTTCGAATATTATTATTTGGGATATAGTTTCTTTTTCAATTTTCTAATACTGGAAATTGAACATAGTTCAATAGCTTAATATAATTCCAAAGTTAATTGCTTTAGATTTCTTTCATAAAATATGCATAAATATATAAAATTGATTAAAATATTTGGTTTGCAAGAAATTGTTATTTTAAATCACATTGATTTCTAAGTAACCTAAAAATGACATGATTGACATGAGACATGTCAGTGGCTGTGAATGTATTAATTAGACATTCCTTGCTCCTCTCAGCGAGTACTATAAGTCCCTAAACTCTCGAACCCTATTTTTCAACACCCAATACATATATTGAATCACCGATTAATTAAATTATATTAATTATGTTATAATTATACCATTTTTTAAATGCTTGAGTAGATGTATAATTTATCACGTGGGCAATACGCACATATCTTATATTAATGTCAGTCATGACACTAGAACTACCAAAGGGGTCAAAATGATATTTTGTTTCAGATATTTTATTTTTACTATTACTTTTAACAAAATTTATGCTTACTTTCATTCAAATCAAAACATAATTTTTTATAGTTAGTCGACTTCCTTGTACCACTACAATTATCACTATTTTTATTAAATATATGTAGCTCCTCGTTATAGGTCCATAGTTCTAGTGTTAAAAACGTATATTTATTTTCTACCTGTGTCATGGAAACGAATGATTTCCCTCTGAAAATCACTATGAAAGAAGCACTGCAAAGTCAACTGACAGAATCACCAACCCAAAATTAAAAATCTGTCATTTATTTATATAATAAATAATAAATACTTCTCAATAAAATCAAAATAACAACATCAACCAGTACCAGCAAATGTGTTGAACGCTCATGAAATTGTCTCCCATTCTTTTCGTACTGTTAATCCTTGAAATATCGTTTCCGGTATTCCGTTCATCCCTTTGTTTAGGACAGACTGTGTATCTAAATGTGGAGGCTCTGAAATTTTACATGTACCAGTGTTGCGGCCCTAGGACCGCAGTGCCCCAGGTCAAGTGGAGGACTGTTTTATGTCCTTATTGTCTGCGTCCCTTGACTTCTATACACTCATTGCCACCTGAGCCACCACTTAGGTAAACCGTAAGAGGCAACAATTTATCACCCTTAAGACAACAGGCATAAGGACCCGGATTGTTTAAACAACGACCACCACCGAAAGACGCTGGAGCTATCACACACCTCCAATATTATTCGCAACCAATCAGCAGACAGAGGAAGCTTATAAACCCACTGACAGAACAGTCACGAAGAGAATTCTCCTAAAATACAGTCCACTTAACACTTCGAAGCTAGACACAACCTTCCTCAAAGAACCGTCCGTCACTAATCGTCGCCAACTAAGATCGACCTAGTGACGATCTACACGTACATTTCTCTTCAAATCTTACACCCGTGTCGCGTTTTCGCTAACGGTATCGACACTGGCACGCCGATTATCGAACAAAGGAAGCTGCAATTCACCAACCTCTGCTATCCGAGGAATAGGATTTTACGACGGCACATCCGGCGCAGGATAGCTGATCGGCTGAAAATAATAAAATATAATGAAACGCGTGACGCGCGGACCGATCCGAGAAGCTTGACACTTTTATTTTCCACTCGCATCGTCACGAAGCATTTCGGTGATCTTGCAGCGCCGTTGAGACGATAGCAGTGTATATCCGTCGACGTCAACGTCAAACGCTACGGGAAGATGGATCCCCTCTTTCTCTTTCTATACCCCATGCCCAGCCACGGGAATGGTAATATGTACGAATGATCGATCGTTGCCCGAGTGGAATTGTGCGCCACGTAGGATATATTTTTTAATCTCGTTTCCTCTTCTCCGAGCTCCTCTACCACCCGCCAGAACGCCCACCTTAACGTTTTCCTCCGTTCTTTACGACATCTCTAGTCGTAGATAACTTTCCGATTACGTTTCCCCCTCTTCCGAAGACCGTAGCTCATAAATTGTACATTGAATAGCTGAAACGAACGTCTGAAAATGTATTCCTTCTAATCTGCCCTGTCTCGCGGAATGCATTACGCGTTCCGTGGCGCTGCGAGCGCTTCCCGCCATTTTCCTCGCGTCCGCCATGACGGCTCGCGTTCGAGACCTAGAATTTCTCTTAGTTTCTTGTTTTTAATCTCTGCTCGTGGATTTAATTTTTATTTTTCTTTTGCTTTTGGTAGTTTCTTGTAGTTGCCTGTTTCTTTTGCCTTTTTTTGTTTTGGAGAAGTTGGTTATTCTGTTTTGAGCTTGGTTGGGGAACTTTCGTTTCTTGGTTGAGAGGCGTTGATAGATGAAGGTGTAATTGTATGGGAGGAACAGTGTTGTGAATAAACTTTGTTTGACCAAGAAATGGAAGTTTAATGGAATGCCTACGTGCTGCGAGTAGGCACGAAATATACGTCACAATCCTGTGTGTTGGAGAGGCAGAGTGATTTTTGAAAACGAATCTTGCTCTTGATAAATTTGGGTGAAATAAAATGCTGTGTAAATCAGTGTATTATTAATTCTGTAGTTTAGATTAATGAAAACTGTTGCGATGTGGTATGTATAGAGCAAAATGATTTATTTATTTATTTATTTATGGGTCTGGACTCTTTAACGCATGGAATAAAGCAAATAAAATTATGTGAAGATAGTAGATACGATATGAATAAAAATTACGAAGAAAATTGTATGAAGTTAATGAAATAGTATAACAAAGAAAAAGACAAACTTAATGAAATCTATAATTAAATTATCGGAGAGAACAGAATTTTAATTACCACATGTTGTTTTGCTATTCATATGGGAATCCATTTATTAGAAAACAATTATTATATTCACCATCATGATTATTTTTTTAAATTATATAACATTTGGTAATATATGTATAGATATTCATATTATATAATACTTCTGTCTATTTACTGTTTTCTTGTTACTGAATAAAATATTCATCAAAAATGTAAATAATATTCTATAGAATAACATGTTAAATAAAGATGTTATAAATAATAGTATCTTAAATAATGAGCTGAATAATAATATTTATAAGTAAACTTCATTTAACTTAAGGAATTTAATTAATCTTAAATAATAGTTTCTTAATATTGAAATCTTAAATAATAATATTCTAAATAACAACATTTTAAATATTATTATTTAACATTTATAACATTTTATTAAACCTAAATTATTTATTTTACATTAATTTTATCAACCTTATATAACATTTTAAATATATAATTTTAAATAATATTAGGAATTAATATTAATAATAGTATATTATTTTTCAAGTATTATATATAATGTAAAAATGCATTCGACACATTTCGTATATAACTCATTGTTCATATCATTTATTTATTTAAGTATAACTTTTATTATGCGACGTGAATTGGTGTTTTGTTACTAGAAACAATTTAAAAATAAAAAATGTCAGATCACCTAATTAGTCAATTATAATTATAATTAATAAATTATCAGATTACCTAAAAGCAATAAGAGTAATTTTCGTTTACTATTTAAATAATTCTCTTTATATTTTTATTCATCTTCTAGTGACATTTATAAAATCATTTTAGTAACAAAAATAGTCACTATTCATGTTCTTGTGACTATTTTTCACAGGAAAGTATTAAACTTTCTATTACTAAATACAAAAACTATACTAAGTATCATATCTAAAACTTCTTCTTTCACTTTAATTTCTCTTTTATATAAAAATATAATAAAATACGTCGATATTTTAACAAACATAAATATTTAATTGTTAATATATTAATTTAATATTAAATTATAATTTAATAATACAATTTTAATAATTTATTAAGTTAATATTTAATTACTTTCGAATAATATATATTCTAACCCCATCAGTAAAAGTACGTTTTACAATTTGCTTATGATTTATTTCTACAGAACTGCTTCAAAGTATTTTCCCAAAATGCATCAAATACCATAATCAAAAGGATTTGACAGGACAGAAAATATTTCCTTCCGAATGAAACAAATAATTCTCTGTTATAACTTCAGTAATGTTGACTTAAATATATTCTCTCACGCTTACACGACGTTAAAATTTTCGTATGCGTGAGAACACTTAACTATCATTTATTATAATCCGCGAGCGTAAGACCGGGACCTTACTTGGACGCCATAACTCAAATTACACCGCCATAAAGTATCGTAATAATCTCGCGCGGATAAGTTTTCTAATATCGATATAAATATCGTGGCCCGTATTACACGCCACGGAATCCCGTATAATGCCATAAAAATTATAGCAACGAAATCTCGGATAATACCTTGACTCGGGCGTATCCTGCAAAAATAGGCAGACTTGCAAATGCAGCTGCATTCCAACGAACGCATTAACCATCCATCTAAATACTTTATTTCTTCGTGTAATCTTTCCCATAAAAACTTTCCCGTGTAATCCACCGTGTTCGCCTTAACGTTTCGCGCAGACGGCGCTACCCCCAACCCTAACTTTTTTAAACGCATTACGGGGAAATGGCCGTATAAATTCATAAACAATGAACGAATTCTCTCGAATAATAGACGTATATCCTGGCACTACCTCTGGGTTCGAGTAACTCCTAGGAAAATTTTAAATTCGCAATTTTGTGACATTTTTTTAGTTTTTACTTCTTTTTTGTTTCCACCGGGTCTAAATGATAAGCAAATATCGTAGTAAGAGTTCTAGGTTAGAGTAATTCTGGAAAAAATTTCTAATTGGCGAATTTACAATATTTTTCTTTTTTTTTTTTTTTTTTTGGGATTGGGTTAGATTCAAATAATAGGTAGATGTCATTGTACTAACTCTGGGTTCGAATTATTTCGAAGACGTAGTATTAGATGACGTAGTATTAGATTTGAGTTTGAATAATTTCAACAATTCCAAAGAAAATTCCAAATTGGGAATTTTGCGAAATTTTTTTATTTGTTTTATTATTTGGATTGGATTGACATGATATACACGTGTCATAATATTAACTCTAGATTCGAATAATTTCGAAGACGTAGTATTAGCTTTGAGTTCAAATAATTTCAACAATTCCAAAGAAAATTACAAATTGGCAATTTCGTAAAATTCTTTTATTTCTTTTATTTTTTGGATTGGATTGATATAATAGATACGTGCCATAGTACTAACTCTAGATTCGAATAATTTCCAAAACATAGTATTAGCTCTCGAGTTCGAATAATTTCGGCAGTTCCAAAGAAAATTGCAAATTGGCAATTTCGCGAAATTCTTTTATTTCCTTTATTATTTGGAATGGATTGACATGATAGGCACGTGTCATAGTACTAACTCTGGATTCGAATAATTTCGAAAACGTAGTATTAGCTTTGAGTTCGAATAATTTCGACAATTCCAAAGAAAATTCCAAATTGGGAATTTCGTAAAATTCTTTTATTTCTTTTATTATTTGGATTGGATTGACATGATAGGCACGTGTCATAGTACTAACTCTGGATTCGAATAATTTCGAAAACGTAGTATTAGCTTTGAGTTCAAATAATTTCGACAATTCCAAAGAAAATTCCAAATTGGAAATTTTGTAAAATTCTTTTATTTATTTTATTATTTGGATTGGATTGGCATAATAGGCAGATATCATAGTAATAGCTCCAGATTCAAATAATTCCATGGAAAATTTCAAATTCGCAATTTCATGACAATTTTTTATTTTTTTTTCCTGTTATTTAACTTAGGATCGAATAATAAGCAGATACTATGGTACTATTTATTTCTGCTTTCTAATAATTTCGAAGAAAATTTTAAATTGGTAATTGTTTACAATTTTTTTATTTAGATTAGATTGAAGTATACTAAACAGATATTATAATACTAGTTTTGAGTTCAAGAATTTTCGAGAATAATTTCATATTGGAATCTTCGTAATGTTCCTCATTTTTTCCCTTCTTTCCTTTTTATTTCTCATAAATTCGATCGAATAACAGACGTATATTTTGATATCAACCCTGGATTCGTGTAATTTCGAAAAAAAAAACTGTTTAATTAGAAATTGTGTGAAATTTTTTCATTTCTTTTCCCTCTTTTATTTGGAGTAGATTCAAATACTGGGCAGGTATATAGAAAGAAATTTCAAATTGCAAGTTTTACGATATTTTTCATTTTTTTACATTTTTTCTATACCTTTTTTTATTTCCAGTGGCGTATATCCTGCCGTTAATCCCGCGTTCAAATACTTCAGTAGAAATTTAGAATTGGAAATTCTGTGAAATTGTTTCAATTTTCTCTTTTCTCTGTTTTTATTTGTGTCGGTGTATATGGGTGTATAGGTGTAATATGGATTGCACGTGTAGATGACGAAATGTGTCATGAAGTTGGATGGTACTTCGTGGTGTTAAAGAGTGTTAAGCGTGTTATTGATTAATTCTGAATATTTGAATGGAGTAAAGTGGAATGTATGAAACAATAGGGAAAAGTGGAGAGAAATATAGGTGTTGTAGCCATATTGATTTGCGCAGTAACAGCTTCCTTTCGTATTTCTTTCTCGTGCTTTTAATATCGCTTTTAAATTTATTTATAATTTAAAAAACAACGTGCTCTTAAATTTACTAATAATTTCATACTTTAAAAATTTCTTGACAATTACGAATGTTTGTGTAATATAATCATTTAGAGATTTTTACAAGATATAGCATTTATGTCTTATAAATTATTTTATTATTACTTTGTACGCTTTCTACTTGGAAATTTGCATTTTAAATAATGAGTTTTAATTATGTGGATACATTTTTATTCCAGGATTAAAACTCTCGTTGAATTTTTATTTTGAATAACAGTAGTAACGTAGAATAAAAACTCTGGATTATATTCACTTCATTTATACTTTCTATGCCAATTCCATTATTATACCGTGATTTATTCTCGAACTCATTTTCCTGTAATTAAAGTTTCTAGATATTACGGTTTCAAATTATTCCGGAATAACATGCCTTTGAGAGAATTATTATAGAGAGAAAATAGAAAATTAAAACGTTTATATACGTTATTATTCTATAACTCATAATATAGAGTATAATAATAACATAACACAATTAAAAACAAGAAATTGACTAAATCTTTTCTATATATCATTCATTTTTCATTATAATGTCCAATTTAATCTTTTGCTCGATTAATAATTATTTATTTTTAGTAGTTAATTCTTTTGTATATATTATTCATTATTCATTATAAAATTCATTTTAATCATCTTTTGCTCGATTGATAATTATTTATTTTTTGTAGCTAAATTATCAATTTTAATTTATCGAAAATTAATTTTAGCTGCAATTATAAATTCGATTAAAAATTAATTGATATTCACTTTAAGTATTTAAACAAATAAATAACAATTTAATAGAGGACTATTTACGTTAAAAAGGAGAAGAAAATAAATTAATTTCGTCACTATGGTATTCTAATTTTGCAGCCATTGTTTGTGTATATATTTATTAATAATATATACACATTTCTACATAGATAATAGGCATTACTTAATTACAGCTGGTGTAGTTACAGATTAAAGTTTTAGTCACGGTTGAACGAAGAAGCTATAATGACTATTAATTAACAGTTATAGAATTATCTAACTAGTACATTGTAGAATTTCAAAACGAAGGATCCATAATCTAATTATAAATAGAGGCGCAATGATACTACAGCTGAATGCAGAAGCAATAATGACGATCGATAAACAATTACACGATTTTCTGCATACAACCTAACGGATATCGCAATATCGCATGATACACGTTCGTCGCCCAACGCGATTCGGTCGAGTTACTCGCGGGGCCCAAATCCTACTGTCTGAGCGCTAGAACGTTATCGGACCGGTGATTCGGATGCGTCTGGTACAGACACCGCTCGTTAGATGTTGGTCAACGGACCTGTTAAGCCTTGGAATGTCGTGCCAGTATTTTGTTCGGCGCTTGATTAGAACAGACCCAGAAGACCGTTAGGGTCTTCTGGCAGCCAGATTCTAATTGCTGTTTTAGTTCAAGTTCCGTGTCCTTTCTATCTTCATTTTCAATGCATTTTCAAACAATTCTTTATTTCCCTCGGGTCACCGGACACGAGGCTTTCTTTAGCCATTAATGTTAGAAAGCAGGCAACAGCACTTAGGATTTGGCTGACAATAGGCCCGCAAAGAAAGGGACCAGGCCATGCGCGATGTCGCGACTTTCGGAGCCATAAAGTAACGGGTCCTTCAGGAAGGATCACGAATGTGCGGGTGGCCCACCAGCAACCCCCTTTGAGGGAGAGGCTTCCTCCACCGGCAGACCTGGTCGCGGAAGACGGTCCTCCCTTCTTTGGGGGCATCTGATTCGCGGACCGAGGGCCCACCCTCGGTCCTGTCAACCACCAATGGGAAAACCGATTTCCCTTTGGAAACCATGGGCTCCGAAAGATCGTGCATCGCACA
>NW_016912485.1:138407-145856 GCF_001483705.2 Eufriesea mexicana
AAGAGCGTCACCCATATTTGGGTGACGGGGCCTATAATAGCTCGGATAATTATTCTAGATAATAGAAAGAGTCGAAATATTAAATGTTCGTACTTATTGAACAGTAGCAAATTCGATACTTCATTATGATCGAGAATTGTTTGATTTCAACCATCTTTCCCGTGACAGCCGTTTTTGCGACGGCAATAATACTTGGAAGACGCGCCTCGCCGTTCTTCTTGAGGATCAACGAATTATAAAACAAGACATCAGACGAGAAGTCGAAGACGTAAGACGGTTTGGAGAAATCAAACAGAACACATCAGATGACGTTAGCGAGAATTCACACAGAAAACATCTGACGGTTTTGGATTTCAGACAAGACACATCAGACGTGAACTAGAACTCGAAGACGTAAGACGGTATCGAGGAGTCGAAGAAGTAAGAAGGTAGTTGGGAGAAAACGAGAAAGCAGAAAATGGGAGTCGAAAGACAAGACGAAAAACGGCAGAGGCGGAGACGATACAGCACACGCACCAATTACGCATAAACGAATCATAATCGTGTAATAAAGTGTAAATACAACCAAGACAAACTGCGCTTTATTACAACACCTAAGTGCTCAGTGTCTCGTAAAGATTCGGCACACTGAGGAAAAGGGCAACACAAGTATACCATCGCTGCTCCCTTCGCGTGAAGCTCATCTACATCCACGCGGTGCAACAGGAGTTAAGGTGCAGAGTGGCGCTAGTTGGCGCTCCCAGTAGATAAGGCAAGTGTTTGGTCAGACGCGATGAATTCTATGGAAGAAATTTTTTAAAAAATCTTCACTGTATAATTGAGTACTAACAAAGAATTTTTGTACATATTTCTTTGTCATAGCTTTTGTGTTCCCAGAACATAGAATACACCTTTGGAGTTTTAAAATTTATTATACTTAATAAATTTAACCTTTTGTAATGTTAAATGTAACCTTTTGTGTTCTGTGCCGTCATTCTCGTTCCTGCCGAAGTTCCCATGTAAGTTTGTAACGAAAATGAAGACTTCCTTGGAATACAAAACGAGTAACATCAGTGCACACGAAGTATCCGTTCCTCCTCTTCCGAGTATTCCTGGAATCATCGAACGAGCAGCTTCGCGATCCCATCGTCATCCACGTGCTTCATCGGAAACAATTCGGGCCCAGGTGGCAACCGTGGCGAAAGCGTCGGAAGCAGAACGAAACGAGTAGCAATTAAAGCTGATAATGCAAATGCGCGCGAAACCGAGGGCAGAAGGAAGCGGCCAGGGCGAGAGCTTGCAGGCAACAGTGCCACCGGAAGTCCCCTAGATACAGCACTGCCGGAAATATCGTCGAAATATGCTAAGAGCCGACCAGGCCGCCCTCGCGGTCTTAGCATAACAACGGCCTGGCATTCGGCGCAAAACTTCTGAATATGCAAGAGGCAGCCAGTGCCCCGGAATTAAAACGGGATCCACCTTCGTTCTCGTTCCTTCTGCTTCCTACCTCTCGTTTTCTGTCCCGCTCGTTCCTACCTGCCGCGAAACATCGAAACGTATCGACGGAATATCTCTAGGCGCTTGTTGGCAGCTCGCTAAGAACGCCAATCTCACGCCATCTGAGAACCGGCCGAGGTGTCCCAGTTCCCTGGAATGTTGTTCGCTTCGGCGGGGTAAACAGGGGGCGTTGAGTGTGAATAATTTCGTTTCGTTTGCCTGGCCGTCTGACGTCAGTCTGTGATACTGGCAGCAGATTCGGATCCTGTGGAATTAGACCCACTCGTTCGCTGTAATTGCAATTTATTTAAGTTGTCCGGCTTGAAATTGCCACGGATGATTTAAGAATGTGGTTCGAGATGGAGAGATGTGGTTCAGTGGATATTCCTTTTGCAAAGATTTCTAGGATAGCTGTTGTTTATTATACTTATCTTTATTATGTCAACTGAGCAATGTCTACCTCCTGTTCTGTGTGTATGTCTGTTATAATTTACATTTATGTGATGAAATATTTTTGAGAAAATGGGAACTTATATTGTAAATTGTTTTGAGGAAGTTTTATAAATAAATTTCAGTAGCTTTTCATATACATGTTTTACTGTTAAATGTATTTTTAATTATTACGATATTTTGTTTATAAATTGCAAATATTTGGAATTTTTTGTGACTAATTTTCTAGTATAACTGTACACTGTATGTACATTCTGTGTAATCGTAAACCATAGAGTATTGTAAGAGGAAGTTTTACTGTATATTTTCATTTTATTTCTTGAAGCAGACTACTCTTTTTGGGATGTACCACTTGCTTCAGGACGCCTTGTGTATGTAAATGCAAAGTAGATGTCTTTAAATAGAATCACGCTTTTCACGTTTAGACTATTTAAATAAAATTCAAATTCATCGTCTTGTACCGAATAAAAAGTTTCAATTAATACGAATAATAAAATAATAATTATTAGTAACATAGAATAAATAATTATTAATAATATATAACGAATTTGGAATAATTGTATTCCATGTTAGAGTACCGATTATTACTCTTTATTTGTAAATATTGGAATTTTCCTAATTTGTTGGGACACAAATTATTATTATTTATATTATATTTAGATTTATTATTATTATTTGTGTTCCAGCAAATTAGGACAATTCCAATGTTTACAAATAAAAAATAATAATCGGTATTCTAACATAGAATACAATTATTCCAAATTTTTAATTTCACTATCTTACTAGAAATTTTAATTAGTAATTAAATTAAACAAATAATATCGAAATCAATCACACGATAAAAATAAAACAGGAAAGAGAAACGCTTACCGTTGTTTTCGAGTATAACATCATAGAACGTAATTCTATTATCTAACGTGTTCTAAATAATCATGTTCAGTTGCCCCATTTTAATACTCCCTTAGATCTTCGATAAACAAAGCTTGCTCGAGATTGCCTGGAATCAGGTAAACTGAAATGGCGATGAGCAGCCGGCAAAAATTCTTACTTTCTAAAGCGCTATCCTTCTCTGTGGAATTTGCATTCGAACTAGCTCGACTCCACCCTGGCTGGGTCTGACCGTTCAAAAGAAGCGCGGGTAAGGTTGTGAAGTTGCACACGGTCGACGGGGAAGAAGTCGAACGGGGCTAGGTGGAACCAGCGCGGTGAGTTTGCAGCCATTAACATGGCAATGGCGATTGTTACGGCACACCGGTTCGCTAGCATGGTCGAACGACAACTTTGTCCTCGACGACGGCTGTGGCTGCGAGGACGAAGAACTTGTACACCCCGGGGAATACATTAACCGTAATCTCCACCTTCTCCGTGGAAAATAGCGCCACCTATACCTACCCGGTCTCCATACTCGAATATCCAAGCCGTAATGTGGTTTCTGCAAACGTTCTTTTATTCTACGTAAGATAGCGTAGTTTTAAATTAGGCTGACTGAGGGATTACCGAGGGGATGTCTTGATGCAATTGATTTTTATTTAAATACGAATGTTTGTTTTTAGCAGATTTGTGGTATTGATTGGATATATTTTGTAAGAAGCACTTGTTTGAGAAGCGAAAATATAGTGGATAATAATAATTAATTGATGATTCAGTTAGAAAAGAGCATCCATAACCTCAAAATCGATTCTTTCCATTAATCAAGTATCTTTATTTTGTTTCAATACGAATATTTTTTAAGAGATCGTGGTATTAAATAATTGTTATTTAAAAAGGCACCTGTTTGTGAGTAGAAACTATAGTTGGTGTTAGTAGTTAATTGATGATTAAGTTACAAAAGATTAGTAGAGCATACATAACCTCAATATCGATTCTTTGCACTGAGCAAGTAATTTTATTGTAGTTTATTTTTAAGGGTTCATGGTATTAATTAATTATTATTCAAATAAAGGCTTGTTTGTAAATGGAAAATATAACTAATGATAGTAGTTAATTGATGATTAAATTACGAAAGGTCGGTAGAGCATCCATAACCTCAAAATCGACTCTTTGCATTAATCAAGTATCTTTATGTTGTTTCAATACGAATATATTTTAAGAGATCGTGGTATTAAATAATTGTTATTTAAAAGGGCACCTGTTTGTGAGTAGAAACTATAGTTGCTGTTAGTGGTTAATTGATGATTAAGTTACAAAAGATTAGTAGAGCATACATAACCTCAATATCGATTCTTTATACTGATCAAATATTTTTACTTTATTTGAGTACGAATACTTTTTTAAGGATTCGTGGTATTAATTAATTGTTACTATAAAAGACACTTGTTTGTGAATGTAAAATACTGCTGATAATAATAGTTAATTGATGATTAAGTTAGAAAAGGTCAGTAGAGCGTCCATAACCTTAAAATCGATTCTTTGCACTGATCAAGTAATTTCATTTTATTTCATTTTTAAGGGTTCGTGGTATTAATTAATTGTTATTAAAATAAACACTTGTTTGTGAGTGGAAAATATAGCTAACAATAATATTCATTGATGATTAAGTTGTGAAAAGTCGCTAGAGCGTCTATAACCTCAAAATCGATTTTAATTTTTGATTAATTTAATTTAATTTAATTTAACTTTTGATGATTAGTGGTATTAATTAATTGATATTAAAAAAGATACTTGTTTGTGAGTGAAAAATTCAATTGGTAATAATAGTTAATCATTAATTAAGTTATCTACTGAAAAGTCAGTAGAGCGTCTATAACCTCAAAATTAATTCCTCGCACTGATCAAAGTTTGAAAAGCGATATCTTTGATTCTACATGAAAATACTATAATTTTAAATTATGGAGAATTAAAATTAAACGATTGTGAGAATTTTTAGCTGTAATTAATTTTTATTTCGTTATAAATGTTTGTAGTATTAATTGATTACTAGTAAAAGACACTTACTCGTAAATAAAAATTATATAATAGTCGATAATAATAATAAAATGATAATCAACTTATGAGAGGTCATTACAATGTTCATACTCTTAAAGTTCACGCTACGAGGACATTTATGCTACTTACTTATATTTCGTACAATACAACAATACTTCAATTCACGTTTCTATTATCTGTTTAATTCAACATCGTCAAATTAGTAAAGTACTCTCATGGCATTAAATTGTCACGAGAGAGGTTAGAAAATACACCAGACATTTTAACGTGCAGAGACGCGACCAGGTTCCTTTATAGCAAATGGGACATTAGAAGTGCAATAAACTTTTGGCAAGCTTTCCTCAGATTACTCTTCTGAAAAATTTATTATACCTACGAGAAATAAATGAGGCTGGCAAATGAACGAAGACTCCAGTTTAATATAGAGGGTGTCCAAAAATAAGTGCATAATATTTCACGTACTGACTCGGTACCTAAAAACGATGAATAAAATTTATGTATAAGTAAATATACGTCCTATTTCACCTTGTTAACGAGATCTAGCAATCTTTGTATGGTTAATGACAATGATGTTTCGTCATATTCTTTAAATAACAAATAAATAGATAAATCGTGATTTCCCACTTCACTATTTATATATTTAAAATGATACATAAGTCATCTAATGTTAAATAAAATTACGATTATTAATGTGATGTTAAAATGCAGTGTTTATTTCCAGTAAAAGTATACAATAGTTATATTAGAGACGTTTTTAATAAAAAATAATTCATTGCAGTATTATAAAAGAACATAATAGAAACTAAATTATTGTACACAAACAGAATTTATGGCAGTATGAGTAATATTAAAAAATACATTACAGAATGAAATACTTATTAAAAAATTAATAAAATTTGTAACACTGCTATATATTACTGACAAATGTGTTAAAAAGTATGACAATACTGTGTATCAAATGAAATTAAGAATTAATGCCATAAGCTACTCAAAGCACTCGCTTAAAAGAATTGGACGATAGATTTGCTTAAATGGATTGAGTATCATGTAGAGCTTCTTTTAATTCAGCCCAGTTTAAAACGTCGCCAGTAGAATTCATATAATTTCGCTTTGTACACGTGTTAATTATCACGTTAATCAGCGCAGTTTAAAACGTCACCAGTAGAATTCATATAATTTCGCTTTGTACACGTGTTAATTATCACGTTAATCAATCGCTATTTTTTGCATTTTTTCTTCTTTATTTCTCGCTACTAAAAATCACATTGATCATTGTTTCATTTCTACACTTAAATATTTATTTCCAATTATCTTACTGCATTCCAACTAATTCTCAAATAGTATGAGAAAGAAAACAAAAATCCTAAAAATAATAAAAATGAAAGATAGAACTGTGGTAAAGAAATCAGCCTAAATACGATTATGAGGAGCGAGAGAGACATGGTAAGGAAATCGGGCGAAACACGAGTATCGCGAGGGAGAAAGAGAGAGATCGCACGAATAGCCTAGCCATAGGGCCGAACGTAAACATCATTGGTCAGGCTCAAGGTTAATCTACGACGACGTTTCCTCGTCTCGGTCGAGCGTTATTCCTCGCGGCGTTCGGACGAAATTTGATCGGTTACCATAAATACGCCTCGATGTTTTTCTACCCAGGCAAGTTGAGGCTCGTCAGTTGCATGTTTCTTCCCCGAATTCGGACGATATCGCTCGCCGTGCGACTGTGTAACTTCGTTGTTGAGTGTGGCACGTGCCATGGAATCTTAAACCGTTAGCTAAGGGGTTAATAGTTTGCTGCTTGCTACATATATATACACATATCCATAGATGCGTGTGAGTTGTTGCCGAGCGAAGGGAAGTGCGAAGTCCAAGGATTTTTCTAGAGAGTTCGGTCACGTGGTAGCGACAAAAAAGAAACCGTTATAACCGTCATCTAAAACCGTTACATAAACCGTCAGTCGAGCCTCGGTGGTTTATGAAGCAACATCTCCGGTTCGGTGTCTACCTCTTTCTATACCTTCGACATATATTCCAATACAGTACTTAGACGTCACGATACTTTTAACACATTACTGACTTTTCTTAGACATTGACGTACTTGCTTTCAATTGTATTGTCAATTCTTCTTTAATTTTGACAGGGTGAAATCACGAAAAATTATTGCGTTGTTTTCAATTACTTCGTTTACATATTCCAAATCTCGTCTGCCGTTGCTGATTTTCGGCCCTACTTGCGTGGAATAGACTGCTTTAATTAGTTTGCCGGTTTTTTCCCGATTTTGACCGATCGTGCATGGAAGACACTGCCGAATATGACAGACTGCGGCAATCGGTTTCGTCGTTTGACTTTCATCGCATATATTTTCCAAACCTCTTAAGATTTTCACGATTTTCGAATTTAATTGCGTGCAGCGGTCTGTGTTTTAAATAGTTTGCCGGTCTTTCCCCGATTTTAACCGATCGTTTATGAAAGATAGTGCCGAACGTGACAGGCCACGGAAATCTATTACGTCGTTTGATTTTCATCGCTTATATTTTCCGAATCTCCTCAGATTTTCACGATTTTCCGACCTAATTGCGTGCAGTGCTCTGTGTTTTA
>NW_016912486.1:0-513 GCF_001483705.2 Eufriesea mexicana
GACAAAGCCATATTAACCTAATCCAACGTAACCTATCATAACCAAACGCTATCTATCACAACCATATGCGCCCCGACCACCATTTCAAGCTTCCGCTCAACCATGCAGAACATATTATAGCACAGTCGAGCTCAGAGATGCTCCGAATATTAGTGCATAGCACGAAAGTCATGGATAACCCGACCGAGCTTAATGTAGCCTAACATAACCATACGTAACATAACCAAACCTAACGTGACAGGACCTATATTGCTGGCATTCCCAGAGTAAAGCTGAAAATGTTGGAGTAGTGTTGAAAGCAGAAATGCACCGAGTAGCATTGTATAGCACATATGTCAGAGCTATCATATCCTATCATGACCAATCGTTACAAACACAAATGTCACATAACTAAACATAACGTCCCAGCAGCTATTTCTGGCGTTACCACAGACAATCGGACTTCACGAGGTTACAGTAGAGCGCAGAAGCCCACCGCATCGCAGTGCACAGCAAAAAAGTGAAAGATACCCT
>NW_016912487.1:0-212 GCF_001483705.2 Eufriesea mexicana
CAATGGCTATAGCGCGCCAATAGAATCATTCTTCCTTATTTATGCAAGAAAGCCAGCTCTCCATGATATTAGTAGAAAATGTTAATAAAATTGGATCTTCCATCCAGATTATGTATCATTGCAATGGCCATAGCACGCCAATAGAATCATTCCTCCTTATCTATGTAAGAAAGTTAGCTCACCCCGATATTAGTCGAACTTGCAATTTAATT
>NW_016912488.1:0-447 GCF_001483705.2 Eufriesea mexicana
GCTTGCATAAATAAGGAGGATAGATTCCATTAGCGAGCTATAGCCATTGCAGTCCTGAAGAATATGGCTGTAAAATTCAATTTTATTGACTTTTTTGACTAATATCGCGGTGAGTCAACTTTCTTGCGTAAATAAGGTGGAAAGATTCAATTGGAGTTATATAGGCATTGCAAAGCTATAGAATCTTCCAGTAGAATTCAATTCTATTGACATTTTCGACTAATGTCGTCATGAGCTTACTTTATTGCATAAATAACGAGGAAATACTCTGTTGGCGTGCTATAGGCATTGCAAAGCTGATGAACCTAGAAGGATAATACAATTCTATTGACATTTTCGACTAGTATCGTGGTGAGCTACCTTCCTTTCTTAAATAAGGAGTACAGATGCATTTTGAGTGCTATAGCCATTGCAATGATACAGTTTGCGGCTGGAAAATACAATGTT
>NW_016912489.1:0-577 GCF_001483705.2 Eufriesea mexicana
GTCGCACGACGAGAGGCCGCGGCTGGTGGAGACTTAGCACACCACCACGACTACGTCGATCCGCGAGACCGCCACGAATCCCTCACCGCTGTGAAGCAGCGTTGGTGCGGATGTCCGCCGTAGCCCCCTGGCGATGATCGCCACGGAGACGTCCCGAACCCCGAACCAACGTCTTGATCGAGGATACGGTACGGCTCTGCGGTAACAGCCAACCCGACACCCAGCTCATCGAGCGTCTGCAGGAGCAGGTCCAGCGACGCCCCCGAGTGGTTCAGGTTGGCCTGGAGCACCATGGACAACGTAAAAGTTAGGCCGTGCGCATGGCCTCCTCCTGGCCCCCCTTCCATTGGGCCGGCTGCGGGCCCGGTGCTCCGCCGGTCGTCGGGCCCTTCGCGGAGAGGGAATTCACGAACGCAGCTTCCGAATTGACGCTCGCAGGCGCCGAGGCGGACACAGCGCCTGCAGGCGCCTGGCGAACCGCGCAGGTTGACCTTTGGTGGGCAGCACGCCTTGATACCCAGCCGGTGGTTAGAGGGGCGGCCGAGCCCGGCGCAAACCGGGGACTTGGGTGCAGGCG
>NW_016912490.1:0-534 GCF_001483705.2 Eufriesea mexicana
GCGCGTCCTTTACGAAAATTCTAATATAATATCCAATATTCACTTCTTTTAAATTAATTAGTTACGTGCATTTACTTCCCAGAGTGTTCCAATTCATGTCGATAAGACTATTGGTTTTTCGTTAATTACAATCTTCTACGCAATTAATTTAAAAATTATACGTGCACATTATAAAAACAAAATCCTTGGGAATATTCCCATATCATTTTTGTTCGTATTTTACTACTACTTTTGTTCACAATTATTTATTTTGATGGACAATCGAGCCGACCGTTGTTGTGAAATAATAATAAATTGGTTAGCACCAAATTATATGCAAAAATTGCATGAGAATGTTGCCCAAAGATCCAGCTTTGCGATCCAGCTGCAAAAGTTCATAAATTAATCGTAGAAATTGAGTAACTTGTTAATTTCGTACTGTCAAAGTAACTGTTATGCAAATTTCGCCTACTCTTTGCCTTCAAAGTTCAAATGGAACAGTGAAAATTCATAAGAGATAGGACATATGTTATACCTTCGCGTAGCTCTTAGCTT
>NW_016912491.1:0-300 GCF_001483705.2 Eufriesea mexicana
GGTGATGTCAGGTCAGGTCGCGGCATGTCAGGTGAATGTCAGGTCAGTTCAGCTAATGTCAGGCCCGTTCAGGTCAGGTCAGGTTAGGTTATGTTATGTTAGGTTAGGTTAGCTTTGATTACGATAGGCTAGGATTGGTTGGGTTAGGTTAGGTTAGGTCAGATTAGGCAAGGTCTGGTCAGGTCAGGTCAGGTCAGGTCAGGGCAGGTCTGGCCATGTCATGCCAGGCCAGATCTGGTCGTGTTAGGTTAGGTTAGGTCAGATCAGGCCAGGCCAGGCCAGGTAGGGCCACGACAGAAA
>NW_016912491.1:2478-6327 GCF_001483705.2 Eufriesea mexicana
AGCTTGGGTAGGTTAGGTTAGGTTAGGTTAGGTTCGGTTGGATTACGGCAGGTTAGGTTAGGCTACGTTGAGTTAGGTTAGGTTAGGTTAGGTTAGGTTATGTTAGGTTAGGTTACGTCAGGTCTGGTCAGGTCAGGTCAGGTCAGGTCAGGTTTGGCCAGGTCATGCCAGGCCAGACCTGATCGGGTTAGATTAGGCTAGGTCTGATCAGGCCAGGCCAGTCCAGGTAAGGTCAGTACAAGTTCGGGCAGGCAAGGACATTCCGTGTGATGTCAGGTGAGGTGAGGTGAGGACAGGTGAGGTCAGGTCACGTCAGGCCAGGCCAGGTAAGGTCGGGTTAGGTTTGGCTATGTTAGGTTATGTTAGGTCGAGTTAGATTGTGTTAGGATAGGATAGGTTAGGTTAGTTTATGTTTGTTTATGGTAGGTAAGCTAAAGTTTGGGTAGTTTAGGTGAGCATAGGTTTTGCAATATTGTGTTTGATTAGGTTACGTTATGTTAGGTGAGGTTATGGTAGGACTGGCTAGGATGGGTTAAGTTGGGTTTTGTAAAATTAGGTTAGGTCAAGTCAGGTTATGTCAGGTCAGGTCAGGTCAGGTCAGGTCAGGTCATGGCGGGTCAGTCCCGGTCACGTCATGTGTGGTCAGGCCATTCCAGGTCGGGACAAGTGACGTCAGGTCAGGTCAGGTGAGTTCAGGTCAGGTGAGGTCAGGTTGTGTCAGGGCATGTCAGGTCAGGTCAAGACAGGTCTGGTCACGGCAGGTTAGTTCAGGTCAGGTCAGGTCAGGACAGGCCATGTCTGGTCTGGCCAGCCCAGGTCTTGTAAGGGAATGACGGGTCAGTTCCGGTCACGTCATGTCAGGTCAGGTCGCGGCATGTCATTTCAATGTCAGGTCAGTTCAGGTAATGTCAGGTGCGGTCAGGTCAGGTCAGGTTAGGTTATGTTATGTTAGGTTAGCTTAGCTTTGACTACGATAGGCCAGGATTGGTCGGGTTGGGTTAGGATAGGTTAGGTTAGGTTAGGATTGGTTGGGTTAGGTTAGGTTTGGTCAGATTAGGCCAGGTCTGGTCAGGTCAGGTCATGTCAGTGCAGGTCTGGCCAGGTCATGCCAGGCCAGACCTGGTCGGGTTTTGTTAGGTTAGGTCTGATCAGGCCAGGCCAGTCCAGGTAAGGTCACGACAGGTGAGGTCAGTTCAAGTCCGGGCAGGCTAGGACATTCCGTGTGGTGCCAGGTGAGGTTAGGTGAGGTCAGGTCAGGACAGGCCATGTCTGGTCTGGCCAGCCCAGGTCATGTCAGGGAATGACGGATCAGTTCCGGTCACGTCATGTCAGGTCAGGCCATTCCAGGTCGGGTCAGGTGATGTCAGGTTATGTTATGTTATGTTAGGTTAGGTTAGATTACAAAGTTTGGGTAAGTTGCGTTTGGTTATTTCAGGTAAGGTAAAGCGTGGGTAGGTCAGGTTAGGATAGGTTTTGCTGTGCTAGGTAAGGTTCGGTTAGGTTAGGTTAGGGTAGGTTACGTTGGGTTCGGTTAGGTCAGGTTAGTTACGGTGTGGTGAGGTGAGGTCAGGTCATGTCAGTTCAGGTCGGGTCGGGTATGGTCAGGCCAGGCCAGGTACTGTCAGATCAACTCAGGTCAGGTCAGGTCAGGTCATGTCAGGTCAGGTCGCGTCAGGTCAGTCAGTTCATGTCAGGTCAGGGCAGGTCAGGTCAGGCCTGGTCTTCTCAGGTCAGGTCAAGCCACGTCAAGACAGGTCAGGTCAGTTCAGGTCATGTCAGGTCAGGTCCGGCCAGGTCAGTTCAGGTCAGGTCAGGTCATGTCGTGTCTGATGACGTCAGGCCAGGTCAGATCAGGGCAGGTCAGGGGAGGACAGGTGAGGTCAGGTCAGTTCAGCTAATGTCAGGTCAGGTCAGGTCGGGTAAGGTCAGGTAAGGTTATGTTAGGTTAAGGTAGGCTTTGTTAGCTTGCGATAGGTTGAGTTGGTATAGCTTTGACATTTGTGCAGTACTCTGGTATCCTCTGGATCCCCGCAATCAACTGCGCTGTACTATATTCTGCTCGGCTCTGCGGCGTCCAGCAGCAGTGGTCGCGTCACGTTAGGACGAGCTATGTTCCGTACGGATAGATTACGTTATGTTATATTAGCATAGGGTGAATCTGACTTTTGCGATATACACTGCCATGCGGAGGATTTCTGTGATCCACCGTACTCTCCTATACTCTGCTTGCCTCTGTCGATGCCAGGAATAGTGGCCACGGAACGTTAATTTGAGTTAGGTTACGTTTCGATATGGTGGGCTTGGTTAGGATAGGTTATGATATAATTGACTTTCTTGCTTTATGCTCTTATTCGCTGTACACCTGCGCTCCACCGTGCTCTACTATTTTCTGATTGGCGTTGCGTGTGATATCAATATAGGTCGAGGCAGTCTATGCGGGACTATTTACGTTTGGATAAGATAGGTGAGTAAAGGTTAGGTTAGATTAGGTTAGGTTACGCTTGGTTGGATAACGGTAGGTTAGGTTAGGTTTAGTTAAGTTATGTGAGGTTAGGTTAGGTTAGGTCAGGTTGTGTTAGATTCGGTTATGTTAGGTTAGGTAAATATTCGGCAGGCTGGGTTTTGTTATGTTAGGTTTGCTAAAGCTTGGGTAGGTTTGGTTAGGATAGCTTTTGAAACGTTATGTTAGGTTATGTTAGGTTAGGTTATGTCAGATCAGGCCAGGCCATGTCAGGACAGTTCAGGGCAAGTCAGGTCAGATCAGGCCAGGTCAGGCCAAGTCAGGTCAGGTCGTGTCAGGGCAGGTCGTGTCAGGTCTGGTCAGGTCAGTTCAGGTCGGGTTTGACTAGGTAAAGTCAGGTTTGGTTCGGTAAGGCTATGTTATGTTAGTTACGATTTTGGTCGGTTAGGTTTGCTTATGTTAGGTTATGTAAGGTTTGGGTATTTTAGGTTGCGATAGTTTTTGCGACGTTAGGTCAGGCTATATTACGTTAGGTACGGTTAGGTTAGCGTAGGAATTGTTGGGTTAGGTTAAGTCGGGATTTGTAAGGTTACGTTAGTTTAGGATAGGTTACGTTAGGTTCGTCTAGGATAGGTTAGGATATGTTAGACTAGGTTTGGATATGTTGAGGCAGGTAAAGTTTGGGAAGGTTGCGTTTGGTTATGTTATGTTATGTAAAGCAAGGGTAGGTTAGGTTATGATATGTTTTACAAACTTAGGTTAGGTTAGGTTACGCTATGTTACGCAAGGTTAGGTTGGGACTGGTTATGTTGGGACTGGTTAGGTTAGGTTAAGTTAGGTTTTGCAAAGTTAGGTTAGGCTATGTTAGGTCACGCTAGGTTATGTTAGGTTAGGTTAGGATGGGTTAGGTTAGGTTAGGTTAGGTTAGGTTAGGTTAGGTTAGGTCAGGACAGGCCAGGTCACCTCAGGTTAGGTTATGTTAGGTTATCTTACGATAGGTTAGGTTAGGATAGGTGAGCTTAGCTTAGGTTCGATTAGGTTAGATTAGAATTGGTTGGGTCAGGTTATGTTAGGTTATGTTAAGCTAGTTTAGCTAGGTTAGGTTAGGTCATGTTAGGTTAGGTTTCGTTATGTTACGTTAGGAAAAGTTTGGGTAGGTTGGGTTTGGTTATGTTAGGTTTGCTAAAGCTTGGGAAGGTTTGGCAAGGATAGGTTTTACAAAGTTAGGATAGGTTAGGTTAGGTTAGGTTAGGTCAGATAAGTTCAGGTCTGGTCAGGTCAGGTCAGGTCAGGTCAGGGCAGGTCTGGCCAGGTCATGCCAGGCCAGATCTGGACGGGTTAGGTTAGGTTAGGTCAGATCAGGCCAGGCCAGGCTAGGTAGGGCCACG
>NW_016912491.1:6985-10203 GCF_001483705.2 Eufriesea mexicana
GTCAGGTCAGATCAGCTCAGCTATTGTCAGGGCCGGTCAGACCAGGTCAGGTTAGGTTATGTTATGTTAGGTTAGGTTAGGTTAGCTTACAATAGGATAGGATATGTTAGTTGAGTTTAGGTTAGGTTTGATTAGGTTAGGTTAGGATTGGTTGGGTTGGGTTAGGATAGGTTAGGTTAAGCTAGGTTAACTAGGTTTGGTTAGGACATGTTAGGTATGGTTTGTTTTTGTTAGGTTAGGAAAAGTTTGGGTATGTTGGGTTTGGTTATTTCGGGTAAGGTAAAGCATGGGTAGGTTAGGTTAGGATATGTTTTACAAACTTCGGTTAGGTTAGGTTACGCTATGTTAGGCAAGGTTAGGGTAGGACTGGTTAGGTTAGTTTAAGTTAGGCTTTGCAAAGTTAGGTTAGGTTATGTTAGGTCACGCTTGGTTATGTTAGGTTAGGTTAGGATGGTTTAGGCTAGGATAGGTTAGGCTAGGTTAGGTTAGGTTAGGTCAGGACAGGTCAGGTCAGGTCAGGTTAGGATATGTTAGGTTTTCTTACGATAGGTTAGGTTAGGAAAGGTGAGCTTAGCTTAGGTTCGATTAGGTTAGGTTAGGATTGGTTGGGTTAGGTTATGTTAGGTTAGGTTAAGCTAGTTTAGCTAGGTTAGGTTGGGCCATGTTAGGTTATGTTTCGTTACGTTAGGTTAGGAAAAGTTTGGGTAGGTTTGGTTTGGTTATGTTAGGTTTGCTAAAGCTTGGGAAGGTTTGGCTGGGATAGGTTTTACAAAGTTAGGATAGGTTAGGTTCGGTTAGGTTAGGTAAGGTCAGATTAGTTCAGGTCCGGTCAGGTCATGTCAGGTCAGGTCAGGTCAGGTCAGGACTGGTCAGGCCAGGCCAGGATAGGTCAGGTCAATTCAGGTCAGGCCATGTCAGGACAGGTAAGGTCCGGTCAAGTCAGGTCATGTCAGGACAGGTCAGGACAGGTTAGGTTAGGTTATTTTATGTTAGGGTAGGTTTCGTTGTCTTACGATAGGTTTGTTTAGGATAGGTGAGCTTAGGTTAGGTTTGATTAGGGTAGGTTAGGATTGGTTGGGTTATGTTATGTTAGGTTAGGTTGAGCTAGTTTAGCTAGGTCAGGTTAGGTCATGTTTGGTTAGGTTTCGTTATGTTAGGTTAGGAAGATTTGGGGTAGGTTGGGTTTGGTTATGTTAGGTTTTCTAAAGCTTGGGAAGGTTTGGCTAGGACAGGTTTTACAAAGTTAGGATAGGTTAGGTTAGGTTAGGTTAGGTTAGGTCAGATTAGGTCAGGTCTGGTCAGGTCAGGTCATGTCAGTGCAGGTCTGGCCAGGTCATGCCAGGCCAGACCTGGTCGGGTTTTGTTAGGTTAGGTCTGATCAGGCCAGGCCAGTCCAGGTAAGGTCACGACAGGTAAGGTCAGTTCAAGACCGGGCAGGCTAGGACATTCCGTGTGGTGCCAGGCGAGGTTAGGTCAGGTCAGGTGAGGTCAGGTCACGTCAGGCCAGGCGAGGTCAGGTCGGGTTAGGTTAGGCTATGTTAGGTTAGGTTAGGCCGAGATAGATTGTGTTAGATTACGTTTGGATACGTGACGTTAGGATAGGATAGGTTAGGTTAGTTTGTGTTTGTTTATGGTAGGAAAGCTAAAGTTTGGGTAGTTTAGGAGAGCATAGGTTTTGCAATATTATGTTTGGTTAGGTTACGTTATGTTAGGTGAGGATAGGGTAGGGCTGGCTAGGATAGGTTAAGTTAGGTATTGCAAAATTAGGTTAGGTCAAGTCAGGTTATGTCAGGTCAGGTCAGGTCATGACGGGTCAGTTCCGGTCACGTCATGTCAGGTCAGGCCATTCCAGGTCGGGTCAGGTGACATAAGGACAGGTCGGGGCATGTAAGATCATGTCAGGTCAGTTCAGCTAATGTCAGGCCCGGTCAGGTCAGGTCAGGTCAGGTTATGTTATGTTATGTTAGGTTAGGTTAGATTACAATAGGTTAGGCTAGGTTAGGTGAGTTTAGGTTAGGCTTGATTACGATAGGTTAGGATTGGTTGGGTTGGGTTAGGCTAGGTTAGGTTAGGTTAGGATTGGTTGGGTTAGGTTATGTTAGGTTAGGTTAAGCTAGGTCAGCTAGGTTAGGTTAGGTCATGTTAGGTTAGGTTTCGTTTTGTTAGGTTAGGAGAAGTTTGGTTAGGTTGGGTTTGGTTATGTTAGGTTTGCTAAGGCTTGGGTAGGTTTGGCTAGGATAGGTTTTACAAAGCTAGGATAGGTTAGGTTAGGTTAGGTTAGGTTAGGTTAGGTCAGATTAGGTCTGGTCTGATCAGGTCCGGTCAGGTCAGGTCATGTCACGTCAGGTCAGGTCAGGTCAGGTCAGTTAGTTCATGTCAGGTCAGGGCAGGCCTGGTCAGGTCTGGCCTTCTCAGGTCAGGTCATGACGTGTCAGTTCTGGTCATGACGGGTCAGTCCCGGTCACGTCATGTCAGTTCAGGCCATTCCAGGTCGGGTCAGGTGTTGTCAGGTCAGGTCCGGTCATGTCAGGTCAGGTCAGGTCAGTTCAGATAATGTCAGGTCCGGTCAGGTAAGGTCAGGCCAGACAGTTCATGTCATGTCAGGGCAGGTCAGGACAGGCCAGGTTAGGTCAGGTCAGGTTTGGTTATGTTAGGTTAGGTTGGGATAAGTTAGCTTACGATAGGTTAGGTTAGGATAGGTGAGCTTAGTCTAGGTTTGATTAGGTTAGGTTGGGATCGGTTGGGTTAGGTTATGTTAGGTTAGGTTAAGCTAGGTTAGCTAGGTTTGGTTAGGTCATGTTAGGTTATGTTTCGTTTTGTTAGGTTAGGAAAAGTTTGGTTAGGTTTGTTTGGTTATGTTAGGTTTGCTAAGGCTTGGGTAGGTTTGGCTAGGATAGGTTTTACAAAGTTAGGATAGGTTAGGTTAGGTTAGGTTAGGTTAGGTCAGATTAGGTCATGTCTGATCAGGTACGGTCAGGTCAGGTCATGTCATGTCAGGTCAGTTCAGGTCAGGTCGGGCCAGGTCATGACGGGTCAGTTCCTTTCAGGTCAGGTCATGTTATTCCATTCCAGGTCGTGTCAGGTGAATTCAGGTCTGGTGAAGTCAGGTCGTCTCAGGGATGGTCAGGTCAGGTCAGGACAGGACAGGTCACGTAAGGTCAGCTCAGGTCAGGTTAGAACAGATCAGGACAGGTCAGGTCATGTCAGGCCAGGTCACG
>NW_016912492.1:0-451 GCF_001483705.2 Eufriesea mexicana
AAATTGAATTTTCCATCCAAATTCCATAGCATTGCAGCGGCTATAGCACGCCAATAGAATCTTTCCTCCTTATTTATGCAAGAAAGTTAGCCCACCACGATATTAGTCGAAAATGTCAATAAAATTGAATTTTCCAGCCAGAGTCTATAATAGCATTTCAATGGCTATAGCACGCCACTAGAACCTTTCCTCCTTATATATGTAAGAAAGTCAGGTTACCACGATATTAGTTGTAAATGTCAATCAGATGGAATTTTCCAGCCAGGTTCTATATCATTGCAATGGCTATAGCACGCCAGTAGTATCATTCCTCCACACATATACAAGAAAGTAAGGTCACCACGATATTAATCGAAAATGTCAATAAAAATGTATTTTCCAGCCAAATTCTATAGCATTGCAACAGCTATAGCACGCCACTAGAATCTTTCCTCCTTATTTCTGCAAGAAA
>NW_016912492.1:467-707 GCF_001483705.2 Eufriesea mexicana
CACCACGATATTTGTCGTAAGTGTCAATAAAAATGAATTTTCCAACTAGATTCTATGGCAGTGCAGTGGCTATAGCACGCCAATAGTATATTTTCACATTATATATGCAAGAAATTTAGGTCACCAGGATATTAGACGAAAATGTCAGTAAAACAGAATATGCACGTCAGATTCTACAGCATTGCAATGGCTACAGCACGCCAATAGGATATTTCTTCCTCATTTATGCAAGAAAGTTAG
>NW_016912493.1:0-1196 GCF_001483705.2 Eufriesea mexicana
CTTACGTTCATCACAAGAGCCAAGCAGAGCATATCAGAACATTGTAGAACGCTGAAATCGACCATATGCCAGTGTGTAGGACAAAGGTCAGAGCTATCCTAACCAAACCTAGCCAATACAAACTCAACCAAACGTAATTGAACTCAGCCTAACGGGCCGTGGCGGGTACTATTGACCTCCAGGAGCCCGGCAGAATATGCAAGAGCACACAGAGGGCAGAAAAAACTGTGCATAGCACAAAAGAAAAAGGTAGTCTAGCATAACCTGGCCTAACATAACCTAACCAAACGTAGAGCAGTAGACGTAACGAGACAAGACCTCTATGGGTGATCACCCCAGAGCCATGCAGAAGATATTAGACCACAGTACAGCGCGGAAATCCACAGAATAGCAGTGCATATCACAATAGTCAATGCCATCCCAGCCAAACATAACCTAACCTAACCTAACCAAACGTATCGTAACTCTAACTATCGTGCCACGAACAGTATTGCAGGCATCCACATAGCCAAGCGGGACATATTAGTGGATAGTTGAACCCAGAATTCCACAGAATCGCTGCGTACATCAGAAGAGCCTAGGATACGTAAGCCTAACCAAAACCAACACCACACAACCAAACATAGCGTAACAGAACATAACGCCCCGCGATCACTATTGCTGGACTCCCCACGGCCAAGCAGAATAGTCTGGAGACAGTAGAGCGCAGAAATCCACCAAATATCAGTGTATGCCACGGAAGTCATATCTACCCGAGCCTAACCCGTGCCGTAGCCAAACGTAGCATACTCAACAAACGTACCGAGACCACTATCACTGGCATGCCATTAGTCGAGTAGAGAATGGAAGAGCAAAGAATGGTGCAGAAGTCCACCGAAAAGCAGTGTAAAGCACAAAAGTGGAAGCGAACATATCCTAATCTGTCCAAGCCTAGAATAGCAAAGCGCAAGATAAACTAAGCTAACATAAGGATGTCACTAAAACTGGCCTCCCCAGAGCAAAACAGAATACAGTAGAGTACTGCAGAGCGCAGAAATTCACCGAATGGCAGTGTATAGCACAGAAGTCAATGAAACCCTAACATAACCAGTCCTATCCTATCCCAGCCAAACGTATACTACCTGAAACTAACAAGCCGAGTCCACTATTGCAGGGCTCCCCGTCGCCAGGCGGCATATAATAGGGGAAAGTAGAGC
>NW_016912494.1:0-516 GCF_001483705.2 Eufriesea mexicana
AATTAATTAGGGATAAATCTATATCGAAAAATATATAGGAAAGTTGCTGAAGGATCTGCCTTTCTGATGCAGTTATAAAAGTTCACAAATTAAGCGCAGGAATTCTGTAATTAATTAATTAATTTTGATTTTTATCGATAACTGATCCGTTAGTCCCAGTACACAACTGCAGGTGGCGCTGACGACTCGTTTTAAAATTTTTATTAGAAAATGAATTAATTACTCAATTCCTGCGCATAATTTGTGAACTTTTATAACTGCATCGTAAAGGTAGATCCTTCAGCAACTTTCCTATATATTTTTCGATAAAGATTTATCCCTAATTAATTTATTATTAATTATTATTCTACGCAGTGTATGAATTGTTGTCGAAGACGCCATTGGTTTTTCATTAATTACTATCCTCTACTCAATTAATTTATGAAACTTTGTGCACTCGTTAGATAGACAATATTCTTGCGAATCTTCTCATATAACTTTTGATCACATTTTGCTTCCAGTTTCGTTCAGTAATAA
>NW_016912495.1:0-20791 GCF_001483705.2 Eufriesea mexicana
CTATCCGAACTTAGCCCAACCTATCCTAACCAAACATAATCTAATTCAAAGTAACCTGCGGCAACCACTATTACTCGCCTCCCCAGAGTCAAGCTGAACATATTGGAGCGCAGTGGAGCGCAGAAGTCCTCAGAATAGCAGTGTATACCGCAAAAGTGAAAGTTATAATCTACAAACCTAACCGATCGTGACATGACATATAGTAACCTAACAAAAACTAACGTGCAGCGACCACTATTGCTGGCATCCACAGAGTCGGGCAGAGTATAGTAGAGTAATGTAGAGTGTAGAAATTCACCGAATAGCACTGTATAGTATAAAATTCAAGGCTACCCTCTCCTTACACATCCAAACGTAATATAGCCAAACGTACCTTTACTCAAAGTAGCGCGCCGAGACATATATTGCTGAAATCCCCAGAACCATGCAAAATATAGTAGAGCCACCATACACCAGCGTATAGCACAATGGCCAATTGTATCCTAACCTAACCCGACCTAGCCTAACGTAACCAATCGTGGACTAGTCAAACTTAACGAGTCGGGAACACTATTTCTGGCCTCTCCAATGACAAGCAGAGCATACTACAGCACTGAAGAGCGCAGAAATCCCGTGAATAGCAGTGTATAGCACCAAAGACAAAGGCATCATAACCTAACCTGGCCCAGCATAGCCCAGCCAAGTGCAACGTAACTCAAGCTATCGTGTCACGACCACTATTACTGCCCGAGCCAGAGTCGGGAAAGGTATAGCAGAACAATGTAGAGCGCAGAAGTCCACCAAATAGCGGTGTATCCCACGAAATTCGAAGCTGTGCGGACCTAACCCATACCAAAGAAACATAACCGAACGTAGCATAACTCAGCGTAACGTGACGAGATCGCTTTGGCTGGACTCCGCAGAGCCAAGCAGAATATGCTAGAGAACAGTAGCGCGTAGAAATCGACCGCATTGTAGTGAATAGCACAGAAGACGGACATATCCTTACCAAACCTATCCAAACGTAGCCGAACCAAACGTAACACAACTCAACCTAACGTGCCGCGACCGCTACCTGTGGCGTCTCCATAGACAAGAGGAACATGATAGAGCGCCTTAGAGCACAGAAGTCCATAGAGTACATGTGTCGAGCACAAAAGTCAAAGCTATCCGAACCTAACCCAGCTCAACCTAACCCAACCAAACGTAATCTAACTCAATCTAACGTGCCGCGACCAGTATTCGTGGCCACCTCAGGGTCATGCAGCGCATATTACAGGAGAGTAGAGCGCAGGAAATCATAGAATCGCAGTGTGTAGCAGAAAAGTCGAAGCCACACAAACCTAACCTGAGCTAACTTTACATAGCCAAGCGTATCATAACTCAAACTAATGCGCCGATACCACTATTACAAGCTTCCTCAGAGCAAAGCAGAACACACTGGAGCACAGTGGAGAGCAGAAGTCCGCAGCATTCCAGTGTACAGCAGAGGGGAGGGAGATACCATAGCCTAACCCAGACAAACCTAACCTAGCCGAACGTAATCCGATTGAACCTGACGCCCCGCGGCCACTATTTCTGGCCTCCCCAGAGCCGAGCAGAGTATGGTAGAGCAACGTAAGGCGCACCAGTATTCCGCAGTTCAGGGTACAGCACAAAAGTCTAAGATATCCTATCCAAACCCAAGCAAACCTGACCAAACTGAATGTATCATAACTTAACCTAACGCGCCACGGCCACAGTTTCTGTCCTCCACAGAACAAAGCGGAGCGTATTAGACCACAGCAGAGCAAAGGAATCCACCGAATATCAGTGCATAGCGCAAAAGACAAAGCTACCCTGCTCTAATCCAACCCAACCTAAATGAATCAAACGCAATCTAAATCAACCTAGCGTGCCGCGACAAGTATTGGTGGCCTCCACGGAGTCAATGAGAGCATATGAGTGGAAAGCAGATCACAGAAATCCACGGAATCGCAGTGTATAGCAGAGAAGTCGAAACATTCGAAACCGAGACAATGCTAACACAGTTTAACCAAACGTACCGAATCTCAACATAATATGCCGCGACCACTATTACTGGCGTCCCCAGAGCAAAGCAGAACATACTATAGCATAGTTGGCCGCAGATGTGCACCGCATTACAGCGTACAGAACAGAAGTCAAAGATACCCTGACCTAACGCAAACAAACCGAACATAACCAAACGTAACTTAACGCAACCTGACTTGCCACGGCCACTGCTACTCCCCACCCCGGAGTCTAGCTGAGTACAGTAGTGCAATGTTGAGCGCAGGAATCCACCGAATAGCAGTTTGTAGCACGAAAGTCAAAGAAATTGGAAGCGAGCCCTCCTACCCAATCCTAACGAAACATAACCTTACACACACTAACTTCCTGAAGCCACTATTGCTGTCCTCAACGGAGACAAGCGGAATGGGCTAGAGCACAGTAGAGAGCAGAAATCCGCCGAATACAAGTGCATTGTACGAAAGCCAGAGATACCCTAACCAAAGATAGCCTAACCTAACCTAACCAAACGTAATCTATCCCAACCTAACGGGACTAGAGCACCATTGCTGGCCTCCACTGAGACAAGTCGAATGAACTTGGGAGCAGTTGTGTTCAGAGATCGACCGCACTGCAGTGAATATCAAAAAGGGCGAAGATATCCTAACCTAACCTAACAAAACGTAGCCAAAACCAACGTAACGATTCTAGACGACTATTGCTGGCTTCGTCAGAGGCAAGCAGAAAATATTGGAACGCAGTAGAGCGCTGATATCCGCGGATAGCAGTGATACCCCAACGGAACGTAACCTAGCCAAACCTAACGTGCCGAGACCACTATTACTGGCCACCCCAGAGCATAGCAGAAGATATTGGAGCGCAGTAGGGCGCAGAAGTCCGTGGATAGCAGTGTATAGGACAGACATCTTAACTATCCTGTCCCAACCTCACCAAACGTGAGAAGACAAACGTGCCATAGATCAACTTAACGTGCCGAGACCTCTACTGCAGGCCTCCCCAGAGCCAAGCAGCGTATACTCGGGCATAGCTGCGCGCAGAAATCCACCTTGCTGTCATAGCACAAAAGTAGGAGCTATCATAAGCAAACGTATCGTAACCTAACATAGCCGAACGTAACCTGCCTCTACATAACGTGCCGCGAACATCATTTCTAGCCTTCCATGTTCCAAGCTGAACATACTAGGGCACTGTAGAGCGGCGAAATCCACCAGATATCAGTGTGTTCCGCGAAAGTCGTATCCATCCAAACCTAGCGAAGGCAAGGGTAACGTAGAAAAACGTAGCCTGACTCAACAGAACGGCACGAGACCACTATTACTGGGCCCCCCAGAGTCGAGCAGTGTACAGTTGGGAAACGTAGCGCGTTGGAATCGACCGAATAGCAGTGTAAAGCACAATAGACCAAGCTATCCTCTCCATACCTCTCCAAATTTAATACAAACAAACGCAACCTAACTTAAACTTAAGTGCCGGGGCAACTATTGCTGGCCTCCCCAAAACCAAGCAGAATATACTAGAGGACGGCAGAGCGCAGAAAGCCACCAAATTGCGGTGAAGAGCACAAAAGTCAGAAATATCGTAACCTAATCTGCCGTGACCCAACCTAATGGAACGTAGACTGACTGAGTCTGACGTGCCGCCACAACTATTGCTGGCATTCCAAGAGACGAGCAGAGTATAATAGAGCAGAGCAGAACGTAGATAACCACAGTATGACAGTCTACGCCATGAAAATCAAAGCTATCCGAACTTAACACAAACGTGCGTATCCTAATCAAACGTAGCCTAACATAACGTAACGTGCCGCGACCACTGTTGTTGGCCTCCTCAGGACCTAGCAGAGTATAGTAGAGCACACCAGTGCGCAGAAATCCACCGCAGTGGAATATATAGCACAAAAGGCGTATATACACTGACCTAACCTAACGCAACCAAGAATAGAATAGCTCAACGCTACGTGCCGCGACCGCGGCCCCTCTCCTCCTAAGAGCCAAGCAGAATGTAGTAGAGCATAGTCAATCATAGAAATCCACCGAATAACAGTGTATTGCTCGAAAGTGGAAGACATCATAACCAAACAAGCCTCACCTAGCACAACCAATCTTAACATAGCACAACCTATAGTACCACGGCCACTATTCCTCGCGTCCCCAGAGTCGAGCAGAGTGCCATAGAGCAATGTAGAGCGCAGAAATCCTCCGAATAGCAGTGTATGTTACCAAAGTAGAGGATACCATAACCTAGCCTCGCCTAACCTTACCTAACAGAACGTAGTATAACAGAATGTAAAACCGCGACCACTGTTATTGGCCACCACGGAGCCAAGCAGAGAGTATTAGGACACAGTAGAGCGCAGAAATCCGCGGACAGCAGTGTACAGCACAAAAGTCTGTACCATCATACACTTGCCTCACCAACCGTTACATAACCGAGCGTATTATATCTGATCCTAACGTGCCGAGACCATTATTGCTGGCCCACCACAGCGCCTAGCAGAAAATCCTAGTGCATGGTTGAGAGCAGAAGTCCACCGAATGGCAGTGTTTAGCACAAAATTTAAAGCTACCCTAACCTAGTATATCCAACCATAACATAGCAGAACGTAACATAACACACCGTAACGTACCCAGACCGCTATTGCTGACCTCCCAAGATTCGAGCCGACATTACTAGAGGGCAGAAGGGCACATAAGACCATACAACCGCAGCGTATAGCACAATAGCAATATCCATCCAGACCTAAGAATGGTTAATGTAACCTAACAAAACGTAGCCCACCTAAACGTAACATACCGCGGACAATATTGCTGTCCTCTGCAAGGAAAAGTAGAATGCTGTAGAGAGCAGCCGAGTGCTGAAATCCAACGAACGTCAGTGTATAACACGAAAGCCAAAGTTACACTTACCGAACTTAAACAAGCCAAAACTATTCGAACGTAACCTATGATAACCAAACGTGCCGAGGGCTATATTGCTGGCAATCTAGTGTCTAAGCATAATATAGTAGAGCACAGTACAGCGCAGAAACGCTCCGATATCAGTGTATAGCACGAAAGCCTTAGTTAACCTGACCAAGCTTTACACAGCCTAACCTAACCAAACGTAACCTAACCCATCATAACGTGACGAGATCAATATTGCTGGCCTCCCGGGGCCAAGCAGAGGATACTAGAGTACAATAGATCGCAGAAATCCACGGAATAACATCGAATAGCACAAAAGTCAATAAAGCCTGTACAAACCTAGCCATAAGAAACATAACTAAACGTAACCTAACTCAAACTAACATGACGAGACCGCTGTTGCTAGCCTCCACAAAGACAAGCCGTATCTACTAGGGAGCAGTAGTGCGCAGAAATCCACCGCATTATAGTGTATAGCACAAAAGACTAAATTCCACCATCCAAACAAGACCTAACCTGACCTAGTAAAACGAAGCATAACTAAGCATAACGTGTCGCGACCACTGCTGCTGGCGTCCCCAGTGCAAAGCAGAATATAGTGGAGCCAGTGGATCACAGGCATCCTCCCGATATCAGTGTACTGCACGGAAATCTATTTTATAATTATCAAACTTAGCCTATCCTAACCAAACCAAACGTAACCTAATCCAAACGAACTTGCCACGACCACATATTCTCGTCGCCACAGAGTCGAACAGAGTGTAGTAGTGCAAAGTAGAGCGCAGGAATAGACCAAATAGCAATGTACAGCACAAAGGTCGTAGCAGTCATATACTTACATAGCCAAACGTAACGTAACAAGCGTAACATGTCTCAATCTAACGTGCTGAGACCACAATTGCCGGCATCCCCATTGCCAAGCAGAACATACTAGAGCACAGTAGGGCGCAGAAGTTCACCGCAATATAGTGTACAAAACAGAAGTCAAAGATATCTTAACCTAACCCAAACAAACCAAACCTAACCAAACACAACCTAATACAAGCTAACGTGCCAAGACCACTATTGCCGTCTTTACCCGAGCTGAGCAGAACATATTGGAGTACAGTATAGCGTAGAATTTCACCGAACAACTTTATATAGCACAAAAGTCAATGCTATCCCCTTGTACCCTTACAAAATGTAACATAACCAAACGTAGCCTAAATAAAGCCAGCGAGTCGGGATCACTGTTGCTGGCCTCCCCAGGGACGAGCCGACATTATTAGAGCAACGCAGTGCGCAGAAGGCCTCCAAAGACCAGCGTATATCACAAATGTCAATGATATTCTGACCTCACCTGTCATAATATAACATAACCAAACGTAGACTAACTAAGCCTAACGAGACGAGGCCGCATTTGCTGGTCTCCCCAATGCCAACCAGAATATACTATAGCGCAGAAAAGCGCACAAGTCCTTCGCATTGCAGTGTAAAGCACAAATGTCAAGGATAACCTGACTAAACCTAACCTAACCTAACCTAGCCAAACGAAACCTAACACAACCTAACGTGCAACGACCACTACTGCAGACCTCCCAAGAGCCAAGCAGAAAATACTAGAGGACAGAGGACTACTGATATCAGCGTCGTTGCGTTGTAAAGCGCAATATCATGGATATACTAACTTAACCAGACCTAGCATAACAAAACAAACGTAGCCATACCCAGCATAACGTGCCGAGAGAACTATTGCTGTCCTTCCGAGAGCCAAGCTGAACGTATCAAATCACAGTGGAGCTCAGAAATCCACAGAATAGCAGTGCACAACACAGAAGTCAATGCTATCGTCTCATAGCCTAACCAATCGCAACATAACCGAACGCAACATAAGTTAACTTAACGTGCTGCGAGCAATACTGCTCGCCTCCGCATGGTCGCGCAGAATATTCTAGAGAAATACAGAGCGTAGAAATACAGCGAATAGCAGTGTATATCACAAAAGTCGACGCCGTCCCGTCCTAACCCAACCGAACGTAATAGAACCAAACGTAGCCTGACATAACCGAACTCGCCGAGACCACTATTACTGGCATCTCCAGGGACAAGCAGAACACACTAGAGCACAGTGGAGCGCAGAAATCCGCGGCGCTGCAGTGTAAAGCACAATAGCAGACATAAGCTGGCCTAACATGACTTAAGGTAACCCAACGTGACGTAGCCTATCTCAGCATAACGCGCCGCGACTACTATTGCTGGTCTCCCCAGAGACGAGCGGAGTATAGTACAACAATGTAGAACGTAGCTATCCAGCGAATAGCAGTGTATCCAACGAATGTCGGAGCCATCATATCATAGAAGCTAACGTTAACTTACTTACACTAACGTGCCGAGACCACTATTAGTGAGATATCCAGTGACAAGCAGAGCGCACTAGTGCACCGTACAACTCAGGAGGCCGCCAAATAGCGGCGAATAGCACAATCGTCAATGACACCATAACATTCCCTAACCTAGCATGACCCAACCAAACGAAGACTAAATAATCCCAACGGGCCGAGCCCAATATTGCTGGCCTTCACATCGCCAAGCAGAACATATTAAAGGAGAGTAGGGCGCACAAGTGCAAGGAATGTCGACGTATAGCAGAAAAGTCAAAGCAATTCTAACCTAACCCAGACAAACCTATCTTAACCAAACGTAACCTAACACAACCTAACCTGCCGAGACCACTATTGCTGCCATCCCACAGCCAAGCGGAGCATATTATATTGCACTACAGTGCAGAAATCCACCGTACAGCAGTGTATAGCGCAAAAGTCCGATCTATCCTTTTCGAACCTAACCAAGCGTAACATAACCAAAAGTAACTTAACGCAATCTAACGTGCCGTGGCCGCTACTGATGGTTCCCGCAGAGCCAGGTAGATTACGCTAGAGCACAGTGGAGCATAGGAATTGACCGTACTGCAGTGCACAGCACAAATGTCGGAGGTATCCTGACCACACCTAACCAAGCCAAACATAGCCATACGTAAAATAACTCAAGCTAACGTGCCGCCATCACTATTGCTGGTGTCCCGAGAGACAAGCGGAGTATGAAATAGCCCGGTACAGCACAGCAGTCCATAGAATATCAGTGTTGGGGACAAGAGTCAAAGCTATACTAACCGAACCCCACCTAACATAACCTAACCATACTCAATCTAACTCAAGCTGTCATGCCGCGATCAGTATAGCTGGCCTCCTCGGAGATAAGCATAGCATATGAGACAAGAGTAGAGCACAGGTATCCATAGAATCGCAGCGTAAAGCGGAAAAGACGAAGCTATCCAAACCTAACCAAAGCTAACGTAACATAACGAAACGTATCCTATCTCAACCTCACGTGCCGAGACAACTATTGCTGGCCACCTCAACCATAAGCAGAATATACTACAGGATAGCAGAGTGCAGAAAACCACCGCATTGCATTGTACAGCACAAAAGCCACAGATATCCATACCTAACCTGCCCTAACCTTACCCAACAGAACGTGTCATAGGTCAACATAGCTGATGGCGACCACTGCGCCTGGCATCCCCAGAGACAAGCAGAAGGCATCAGAGTACTGTAGATCACAGGAGTCCACCATATAGCAGTGTACAGCACGAAGGTCGCAGCTATCCTGACCAAACTTAACCTAACCTGACCTAACCAAACATAACGTAGCTCAACCTAACGTGCCACGCCCACAGTCGCTCGCCTCCTCAGAGTGGTGCAGAGCATAGTAGAGCAACGTGGTGGGCACAAATACACCGAAAGGAAGTGTACAGCACAAAAGCCAATGAAATCCTGACCAAACCTTTCAAACCTGACATAACGCATCGAAACGTAACTGAACCTAACGTGCCGAGGCCACTGTTGCTGGCCACCCCAGGGTCGAGCAGAACGTATTAGGGCAAAGTAGAGCGCAGAAATACACCGAATATCGGTGTATGGCGCAAGAGTCTACGGTACTCTGTCCCATCCTGACCAACCGTGACATAAACAAACGTTGCCCAACCCAATGTATCGCGAAGAGACCACTATTGCTGACCTCTCCAGAGCCAAGCAGAAAATATTCGGACACAGTAGTGCGCAGGAATCGCAGGATGGCAGTGCAGAGAGCGGAAGTCCAAACTATATTATCCTAACCTCACAAAACGTAACATAAGCCAACGTAGCATAACTTAACCTAACACGGCGAAACCACTATTGCGGGCCTCCACAGAGACTTGCGGAATGTCCTAGAGTACAGTAGTTCGCAGACACCGACAGCACTTCAGTCCAAAGCACAAAAGTGGAAGATACCCAAACCTAACCTGACCCAACGTAACCTAACCTAACGTAGCATAACCAATCGTAAAGTGCCGCGACCACCACTGCTGGCCTCGCCACAGCGAAGATGGGCTTATTACGGTAGAGTAGAGCGCAGAAAGCCATAGAATCGCAGTGCATAGCGCAATAGTCAAAGCCACCCTCTCCTAGCGTAAACAAGCGTAACATAGCCGACCGTAGCCTATCACAACCTAACTTGCCGAGACCACTTTTCCTGGCCTACGCAAAGCCAAGCAGAATATACAGGAGCACAGTAGAGCGCAGAAATCCACCGCATTGCATTCCATACCGCAAAAGTCAAAGACATCCCGGCCAAACCTAACCTAACCTAACCTATACTAACGTAACGTAACCCAACCTAACGTGCTGCGAATACTATTGCTGGCGTTCCCAGGCACCGCCTGAATATGATGGTGCACCGTAGAGCGCAGAAATCCAAAGAAGCGCAGTGTATTGCAGAATAGTCGAAGCTACCCTAACCTATCCGAAGCTCATCTAACATAACCAAACGTAGCTTATCCCAACGAAACGTGCCGAGGCCGTCATTATCGACCTCGCCAGAGGCAAGCAGAGTATGCTACAACACTGTGGGCCGCAGATGTCCACCCCAATCTAGTGTACAGCACAAAAGGCAAAGATATCATGGCCTAACCTGTCTGAACCTAACCTAACCAGACGTTGCCTAGCTCGTCATAGCGTGCACAGGCTACAATTGCTGTCCACCCACAGAGCCATGCAGAATGCGTTAGAGAACATTAGAGCGGAGAAATCCAACAGACAGCCGTGTTCAGCAAAAACAGTCAAAGCTATCCTGTTCCGCCCTAACCAACCGTAAGCAAACCAAACAGGACATAACCTAACCTATCGCGCCACTCCCACTATTGCAGGCCTCCGCAGAATCGTGCAGCGTATAGTAGAGCAATGTAGATCGCAGTAATCCTCCGAATAGCAGTGTGTGGCGCAAAAGACAAAGTTATCCTGTCCCAAAATAACCAATAGTAACGTAGACAAGCGTAACATAATCTTACCTATCGTGCCTATGCCACTATTGCTGGTCTCCCCATCGCGAAGCAGAACCTATTAGAGGAGGGTAGAGCGTAGAAGTGCACCGAATGGCAGCGTATAGCTCAAAAGTCAAAGCCACCCAGACCTAACATAATTAAACGTTAAACAACCAAACGTAATCCAAACCAACATAACGTGCAGAGAGCACTATCGCTGATCTCCCAGAGCCATGTAGGACATATCAGAGCACAGCAGAGTGCTGCAGTCCACCGAACGGCAGAGTATAGCGCCAAAGTCGATGCCATAAGGACATAACCTAACCAAGCGTAGCATAACCAATCGTAATACAACAAAACCTAACTTGCCGATACCACTTTCGATGGCCTCCCATAGCAAAGCACGACATATCAGAGCAGGCAAAACCTAACTTGCCGATACCACTTTCGATGGCCTCCCATAGCAAAGCACGACATACCAGAGCACAGCACATCTCAGAAGTGCATTGGAATGCAGTGCATAGCACAAAAGTCAATGCGATCTTGTCCAAACTTAATCAAACCTTACCTTCCCAAACGTAGGATGACTCAACCTAGCGTGCCGAGACCACTATCGCTGGCCTTCACAGAGCCAATCAGAACATATTTGAGGACAGTAGGGCGCAGAAGTCTATAGAATCGCAGTATATAGCGGAAAATCCTAATCGGTCCAAACCTAGCCCAAGCAAAAGTAACCTAACCGCACGTAACATAACTGAACTTAATGTGCAGCGGCCACAATTGCTGGACTCCCCAGTGCTAAGCAGAATATTGTAGAGCACAGTAGCAAGCAGAAATGGACCGAATAGCGGCGAATGGCACGATAGCCGAAGCTATCCTAACTAAACATAACATAACCCAACATAATCAATCGTAACAATACGCAACCTAACGTTCCGCGACCACTACTACAGGCCTCCCCAGCGCCAAGCAGAATATACTCCAGCACAGCAGAGCGAAGAAATCCATCGCATTGCAGTGTATTGCACCAAAGCCGTAGATATCCTAACACAACCTGGCCCAACCTAACCTAACGAAACGCTGCATAGCTCAACGTAAAATGCCGTGACCACTGCTCCTAGCATCCCCAGAGCCAAACAGGATGTAGCAGAGCACAGTAGAACGCAGAAATCCACCGAATGGCAGTGTATGGCTCAAAAGTCGATGGTACCCTATACTAACCTGTCGTAACCTAACCTGACCAAGTGTAGAATAACTCTACCGAACGCGTCGAGACCACTATTTCTGGCCTCCACAGAGACAAGCAGAATGTACTAGATCACAGTGGGGCGCAGAGATCCACCGCATTGCAGTGAGTAGCACAAGAGCCGTATATATCCTAATCTAACCAGACGAAACCAAACTTAACCAAACGTAGCATAGCTCAACATGACATACCGTGACCTCTGCTTGTGGCATTAGCAGAGCTGAGCAGAATGTAGTAGAGCACATTATGTCACAGAAATTAACGGAACAGCAGTTTAAGGAACGAAAGTCAAAATATCCTATCCAAACCAAGCCAAACGTAACTTAACACAACCTAACGTGATGATACCACTATTGCTGGCACGGTTAGAGACAAGCAGAGTGTACTAGAGCACCGTTGTGCGCAGAAATCCACTGCATTGTAGTGAATAACACAATAGTCAAAGATATCCAGACCTTACCTGACCTGAGGCCGCTATTGCTGGCCTCACCAGAGCCTAGCAGAGCATACTGACGTACGCTGCCGGGCAGATGCTCACCGAATAGCAGAGTATAGCACAAAAGTGCATCATTTCCTCTCCTAATATATCCCATCCTAAAATAACCAAACATAATTCTACCAAACTTATGGCAGCCACAATTTCCGGCATCCACAGAGTCGAGCGGAGCATATTAGAGGATAGTAGGGCGCAGAAATCTATAGAATAGCAGTGTGCAGCAGAAGAGTCAAAGCCACCCTAACATAACCCAACCTAACCTAACCAGAACAAACGCAAACTGACGCAACTTCCGTGAGACTACAAAACTTCGTGGCATCTCCAGAGACATTCACAACATATCAGATGAGATCCTTGCGAAGAAATCCACGGTATAGCAGTTTGTACCACAAAAGACACAGCTATCCTAACCAAACACAACCTCACGTACCACAGCCATAGGAAAGCAGCGCGCAGCACATAAGTCTAAGCTATCTTAGCCAAACACAACATAACGTAACCTAACCAAACGAAACCTACTATACCTATTGCGCATCAACCAGTACGTCTGACCGCACCGGAACCAAGCTTGTTTGGGTTAGGATAGAATGTCTTTGACTTTCGTAATGCACACCGAAATGCGGTGGATAGCCAAGTAGAACATGTTAGACGAGAGGAGAGCGCAGAAATATAAAGAACGGCTATGTGCGGCTCAAAAGTCAAAGCTAACCTGACAAAACACGACGTAACCTAACCGATCCAAACGTAACCTAACTGAACATATCGTGCCGCGACCTATATTTCTGGCCCCATCGGAGCCAAGCAGAACATATTAGAAAAGAGCAGAGCGCTGAAAATCATAGTAGGGCAGTGTGTGACAGAAAAGTCAAGGCAACACTGTCCTAACCCAAAATAATCTAAACCTGTCGAAAGTAACATAACTCAACACAACGTTACGCGACCACTATTGCTGACGTCCCCAGGGACATGCAGACCGTATTAGAGGGGATAGATAGCAGAAATTCTTAAATTAACGGTGCATAGTATAAAAGTCGGAGCTATCCTGACCGAACCCTGACTAACCTAACATAGCCATGCCTAACATAGCTCAAACACGCGTGACGAGACGACTGTTCCTGACCTCCACAGAGCAAAGCAGAATATACTAGAGGTATGTAGAGAGCTAAAACCGAACGATTATCGATGCATAGCACAAAAGCCGAAGTTGTCCTAGCCACATATATCCAAACATAACCTAACCGAAAGTAACGTAGCACAATATAACGTGTCGCGTCCCCTATTGCTGGCGTCCGGAGAGATATGTGGAATATAAAAGAGCACTGTTGAGCGCAGAAACCGATGGAATGGCAGTCTGTAGCACAAAAGTCAAAGCTATCCTAACCTAACTAAGCCTAGGCTAAAGTTCCCAAAAGTAATCAAATTCAACCTAACGTGCCGCGCCCACTATTGATGGATCCCACAGGGCCAAGCGGGGCATATTAGAGCACATTAGAGCGCAGAAATCCACCGAATATCCGTAAATAGAGCAAAAGTCAAAGTAGCCTGTACTGACCTTGCCTATCGTAACATTTCCAAGCGTAACATTACGCAATCTAACATGACGAGACCAATACTGCTGGCGTCCACGGGGACAACCGGAGAGTACTAGAGCACAGTAGTGGGAAGGAATCCATTGCACTGCAGTGAGTATCACAAAAGCCGTAGGTATCCTAACCCAAGCTGACCTAACGTAACCTAACCAAACGTAACATAACCGAACGCAACCCAACTCAACATAGCGTACCGACAGCACCATCTCTGCCCCCCCAAAGCAAAGCAGAAAATACTAGAGCAAAGAAGAACGCGGAAAACGACGGAATGTCAGTGTATAGAACAATTGTCAAAGCTAACCGGAACACACTTAACCTAACCTAGGCAAACCGAAGGTAACCTGACTCATCCTGGCTTGATAAGACCACTATACCCCGCGTCCACAGAGACAAGCAGAATGTGAGAGAGCACAGTAGGGCGCAGAAAACCATACAGTAGCAGTGTGCATCACAAGAGCCGAAGCTATATTAACCTAATCCAACGTAACCTATCATAACCAAACGCTATCTGTCTCAACCTTACGCGCCGCGACCACCATTTCAAGCCTCCGCACAGCCAGGCAGAATATAGGAAAGCATAGCCGAGCGCATAGATGCTCCGAATATCAGTGTACACCACCAAAGACAAAGATAACCCGACCGAGCTTAATATAGCCTTACATGTCCATACGTAACATAACCAAGCCCAACTTGACCAGACCAATATGGCTGGCATTCCCAGAGACAAGCTGAAAATGTTAGAGTACAGTTGAAAACAGAAATCCACCGAATAGCAATCTATGGCACAAAAGTCGAAGCTACCCTACCCAATCATGGCCTATCGTTAGATACACAAACGTAACATAATTAAACATAACGTCACGTGACAGCTATTGCTGGCCTCACCAGAGTCAAGCAGACTACACGAGGGTACAGTAGAGCGCAGAAACCCACCGCATCGCGTTCCACAGCCCAAAAGTCAATGATAACCTAACCTAACGTATCCAAACGTAGCGTAACTCAACAAAACGTGGCGAAACCACTATTACTGGCCCTACAGCGAATAGGGGAATGTCCTAGAGCACAATAGTTCTAAGACATCGGCAGCATTGTGGTGAAAAGCACAAAAGTCGGAGATGCCCAAGCCTAGGCGTACCTAACGTAACCTAACCTAACGTAGCATAACTGAACATAGCGTGCCGGGACCACAACGTCTGGCTTCCCCAGAGCGATGCAGATTATACTAGAGCAGAGTCGAGCGCAGAAATCCCACGTATAGCAGTGTATAGAACGAATGTCAAACGTAACCTGACCGAGCTTAACATAACCTAACATAACGAAACGTAATATAACATATCCTAATGTGCGGAGACATCAATTGCTGGCCTTCCCAGAGCCCAGCAGAAAATATTAGAACTCAGTGGAGCGGAGAAATCCGCGGATAGCTGTGTATAGCACCAATGCCTAAATTATCCAATCCTGACCGCACAAAACGCAAAACAACCATACGTAGCGTAACACAACCTAACGTGCCGTGGCAACTATTGCCGGCCTCCCCAGCGCCGCGTAGGATATACTACAGCACAGCAGAGCGCTGAAGTCCACAGCATTGCAGCGTAGAGCAGAAAAGCCGCAGATGTCCTAACCCAACCAGTCTGAACCTAACCCAAGGAAACGTTGCATAGCTCAACGTAATTTAAGGCGACCTCTGCGCCTGACTTCCCCAAATGCAAGCAGAATGTATTAGAGCACTGTGGATCACATAAGTCCACAGTATAAAAGCGCATAGCACGAAAGTCGCAGACATCATAACCAAACGAAACCCAACATGACCTAACCAAACGAAACATCACACAACCTATGGAGTCACGAATACCATTGCTCTACTCCTCTGAGTCGAGCAGAGTACAGATGTGCAATGTTGAGCGCACAAATCCACCTAATAGCAGTGTTTAGCGCAAAAGTCGGTGTTACAGTAAACTAACCTGACGTAACATAACCTAACCAACAGTAGCACAACTCAACACAACGTGTCGCGACCACGGCTCCTGGCATCTCCAGGGCCATGCAGATTATAGCAGAAGACTGCAGATCACAGATATCCACCGAAAAGCATTGTACAGCACGAAAGCCAAAGTTGCCGTAACCAAACTTATCCTAACTTAACCTAACCTAACGTAACCTAACTCAACGAAGCGCGTCACGATGGCCGCCCGAGATTCGAGCGGAGTATAGCAGAGCAACGTAGAGAGCAGGAATAATCCGAATAGCAGTGCATAGCCCAAAGTCGTAGCTATCCTGTCATAACCGAACGAAGCGTAGCATACCCGAACGTAACATGACAAAATCTAACGTGCCGAGATCGTTATTGCTGAAGTCCCCAGATTAAAGCAGAGCATAATAGACCACAGTAGTGTACTGTTGTCTACAGCACTCCTGTGTAAAGCACAAAAGTCAAATATATCCTAACCTAGCCTGCCCTAACTTAACGAAACCGAACGTAGTGTAACTAAACCTAACTTGCGGAGACCACTACTGCTGTCCTCCCCAGATCCAAGCAGAAAAAATTGGAGCACAGAAATCCACAGAATATCTGAGTATAGCACAAAAGTCGGCGATTTTGCATAGCCAAGCCAAACCTAACCAAGCGTGATATAACCCAACCTAAGGAGCCGCGACCACTATTCCCGGCACCACCAGAGAAGAGCAGAGTAGGATAGAGTACTTCAGAGCGCAGAGGTCCATAGAATAGCAGTGTGTAGCGAAAAGTCAATGCTTTTCATATCTGACCCAAGCTAGCGTAACCTACCCAAACGTAACACAAATCAAAGACACGTGCCGCTATCACGATTGCTGGCCACCCCAGTGCCAAGCAGAACATATTAGAGAAGAGTAGGGCGCTGAAATCTACCTTGTAACAGCGTATAGCACGAGAGTCTAAGATATCCCAGCAAAGCTTAACCTAACCTAACCTAAGCATGCGTAACGTAGCACAACGTAACGTGCCACGGCCCCTATGCTGCCAAACCCAGAGTCTGGCTGGGTGCAGCGAAGCTACGTAGATTGCAGCAAGGCGCCGAAAAGAAGCGTATGTGACAAAAGTCAGAGCAACGATATCCAAGTCTAATCTGACCTAACCGTACCAAACGTAGCTTAGCTAAACATAAATTAACGGGAGCTCTATTGCTGGCCTCCACGAAGCCATGCAGATAATATTAGAGCACAGAAGTGCGCAGAAATCCGCCTAAAAGCAGTGTAAAGCACGGAAACCAGAGCCATCCTTCCTAACAGCACCAAACGTAACGTAACCATACGCAACCTACATCAACATAACGTGCCGTGGAAACTATTGCTCGTCTCCCCAAGGTGAAGCAGAACAAGCTAGAGCAGTGCAGAGCGCAGAAACCACCGAATAGCAGTGTTCAACACAATAGCCAGAGCAGTCCCATTCTAAATTATTCAAACGTAACGTAACCAAGCGTGACACAACACAGCCTTAAGTTGCGAGACACCTATAGCTGCCCTCCCCAAGCAGGAAATATTAAAGGAGAGAAGAGCACAGAAATCCATTGAAGCGCAGTGTATGTCACAAAAGTCATAGCCACCCTATCCCAACCTAACCAAACGTAACATAGCCGGACGTAACCGAACCCAACCTAAAGTGCCGAAGACACTATCGCTGGCCTCCCCAGCACCAAGTAGAAGACGCTGGAGAACAGCAGAGCGCAGGAATCCACCGCATTAGAGTGCATAGCACAAAAGTCAGATCTACCCTTTCATAAGCTAACCAAACGTAACATAATCAAAGGTAGCCTACCTCAAACTAACGTACCGCGACTACTATTGCTGGCCGCACCAGCACCGAGCAGAATGTAGTAGAGGACAGTAGAGCGCAGAAATCCACCGAATAACAGTGTATAGCACAAAGGTAGTAGCTATCATATACTTACATAACAAAGCGTGACGTAATAAGCGTAAAATATCTCAATCTAACGTGCCGAGACCGCAATTGCTGGCCTCCCCAGAGCCGAGCAGAACGTACTAGAGCATAGAGGTACGCAGGAGTCCATCAAATATCAGTGCACAGCACAAAAGTCAAAACTACTCTATCCCAACTTAACAAACCCTCACATCACCGAACGTAACATTGCTCAAACTAACGTGCGGAGGCAATTGCTGCTGGCCTCCACAGGGCCAGTCAGAATGTTGTAGACAACAGACGGGCGCAGGAAACCGCCGAATAACGGTGTATAGCACGAAAGTCAAAGCTGTCCTAACCGAACATAGCGTAACCTTAACTAACCAAACGTAACCGAAAACAACCCAAACATGCCGAGACCACAATTTCTGGTCGCCCTAGAGACAATTAGAGAATATTAGAGCACAGTAGGGAGCAGAAACTCTTCGAATAGCAGCGCGTAGCAAAGAAGTGAGTGCTGCACTGTCCTAAGGTACCAAAGCGTAACATAGCCAACCGCAAACTAACTCAACCCATCGTGCCATGACCACTGCAGCTAACCACTCCAGAGACGAGCAGCACAGATTAGGGGAGAGGAGATTTCAGATATCCATAGGAACACAGTGCATAGACGAAGGTCATGGGTATCATAATCGAGCTATACCTAACCCAACCTCGCAAATGTAACATAATAGTCATCGCGGCAAGTTACGTTTAGTTAGGTTAGGTAAGATTATATTTCGTCAGGTTGCCATCGTCTTTTGTGCTATGTCCAGCAATGCGGTCGATTTCTACGTTCTACTGTGCTCTAGCACATTCTGCCCGGGTCTGCGGGCGCCAGCAATAGTGGTCTTGGCACGTTAGGTTGGGTTATGTTTCGTTTCGTTAGGTTAGGGTGGGATGGATCCGACTTTTATGCTGTACACTGCTATTCGGTGGATTTCTGCGCTCTAGCGCGGTATAATATGATCTGCTTGGCTCAGGAAAATGCCTGCTATAGTGGTCTCGGCAAGATAGGTTGAGTTAGGTTACGTTTGTATATGTTAGGCTTGTCTGGGTTGGCTTAGAATAGCTTTGACCTTTCTGCAATACATTGCCATTCTTTGGACATTTCCGCTCTACTCTCCTTTAATATTTTCTGCTTGGCGTTGGGGTGGCCAGTATATTGGACACCGCGCGTTAGGTTCATTTAATCTACATTTGGTTGGGTCTGGTAAGGTAAGGGAATTCCTTACATTTGTGCTATTTGCTGCTATTTGGTGGCTGCAAGCGCTCTACTATTCTCTAGTGTGTTCTGGCTGGCTCTGCGGATTCAAGTAATAGTGTTCTCGGCACATTAGGTTAAGGTATGTTACGATTCTTTCTATTACGTTTGGATAGGTTAGGATAGGATTGCTTCGTCTTTTGTGATATACGCTGCCATTCGCTGGATGTCTAGGCTCCACATTGCTCTACTTTAATCTGCTCCACTCAGGGGAGGCCAGAAATAGGGGACGCGGCGCGTTAGGGGTGTCTAGGTTACGTTTGATCTTCTTAAGCTTGTTTGGGTTAGGATAGAATGTCTTTGACTTTCGTAATGCACACCGAAATGCGGTGGATGTCTTCGCTCTACTGCGCTCTAGTTTGTTCCGCTTAGCTCTCGGGAGGACGGATATAATGGTCTCGCCAAGTTTGTTTTCGTTATGTTACGTTTGGTTAGGTTACGTTAGGTTACGTTAGGTTACGTTTTGTCAGCATGTCTTTGACTTTTGTGACGTACACAGATATTCGTTGTATTCCTACGCTCGACATTGCTCTACTATACTTTGCTCGACCCGGGGGTTGCCATTAATATTGGCTTCGGCACGCTAGGTTGTGTTAGGCTACGTTCGGTTATGCCATGAATGCTTGTGTTATGTTTGGATAGCTTCGACTTCTTTGCCGCGCGCTGCGATTCCATGGATTTCTGCACTCTCCTCTCCTCTGATATAATCCGCTTGGGTCTGGAGGACAGAAATAGTTGTCTAGGCACGTTAGTTTTGGTTAGGTTACGCTCGGTTATGATACATTTGTATAGGATTAGCTAGGGCAGCTATAATTTTGCGCTATACACCGCTGTACGGCTGATATATGAACTCCGCTGCGCCCTAATATATTCAGCTACGCTTTCGGGGGGCCAGAACTGCAATACTGTTCCCGGCAGATTAGTTTGTGTTACGTTAGGTTTGGTTAGGTTAGGTTAATTCGGGTCAGGTTAGGATTGCTTGACTTTTCTGCTATACACTGCCATCCTATCGACTTCTTCGTACACCTGTCCTCCAATATGTTCTGTTTGCCAATGGGGATGTCAGCAATAGTGGTCCAGGCACGTTAGGTTGGATTATGTTGCGCTTGGTTGTGTCGCGCTTCGTTAGGTTAGGATGGGACTACTTTGACCTTTGCGCTATACACTGCTATTCGGTGGATTTCTGCGCCTTACGATGCTCTGCTATACGCCTCCCGACACTGGGGTGGCAGCAATAGTGGTCGTGAGACGATTGGTTAAGTTATGTTACGCTTAGTTAGGCTAAGTTGGGTTAGGTTTCCCTATGCTGCCTTTGGCCTTTGTGCTGTACATTGCCATTAGGTACACTTCTGCGCTCAACTGTGATCTAACATGTTCTGCTTGGCTCTGTGGAGGACAGCAACAGAGGTCTCGGCTCGTTATGTTCAACTGTTCAATGTTCGGTTAAGTGCAGTTATGTCAAGTTAGATTCGGATATCCTTGACTTTTGTGCTATATGCTGCTATATGGCGCCGTTCTGCGCTCTACTGTGCTTTAGTTTATTCAGCTTGGCTCTAGGGAAGCATGCAATATTGGTCTCGGCGCGTTAGTTTAAGTTACGCTACGTTCGGCTGTGTTACGATAGGAGAGGTTAGGACTTGATAGCTTTTACTTTTGTGCCATACACTGCTCTTCGGAAAATATCTGCGCTTTACGTTGCTCCACTGTTCTCTGCCAGACTCTGGGGAGGCCAGAAGTAATCGTCCCGGCACGTTAGTTTGAGTTGGATTACGTTTGGTTCTGTTACGATTGGCTAGGTTAGGAGAGGTTGGCATTGACTTTTGTGTTATACACCGCTATTCAGTGGATTTCTGCTCTCTACATTGCTCTAATATGCTCTGCTTGGCTCTGGGAATGCCCGAAGTAAAGGTCTTGGCACGTCAGTTTCAGTTATAATCCGTTTGGTTATTTTACGTTTCTCGGGTTATGCTCGGATTGTTTCTACGTTCCTGGTGGAGGCTACTATTCT
>NW_016912496.1:0-915 GCF_001483705.2 Eufriesea mexicana
AACTGAATTTTCCAGCCAGATACTATAGCATTGCAATGGCTATAACTAGCCAGTAGAATCTTTAATCCTTACACATGCAAGGATGTCAGCTCACCTCGATATTAGTCGAAAATGTCAAAGAATTGAATTTTCCAACCAGATACTATAGAATTGTAAAGGCCATATCTGGCCAATAGCATCTTTCCTCCGTATTTCTGCAAGAAAGTTACATCACCGCGATATTATTCGAAAATGTCAATAAAATTGAAATCTTGAGTCAGATTCTATAGCATTGCAATGGCTATAGCACGCCAATAGAATTCTTCCTCCTCAATCCTGCAAGAAAGTTAGCTCACCACGATATTAGTCGAAAATGTCAAAGAATTGAATTTTCCAGACAGATTCTATAAAATTGCAATGGCTATAGCACGCCAATAGAATTCTTCCTCCTCAATCCTGCAAGAAAGTTAGCTCACCACGATATTAGTCGAATATGTCAATGAAAGTGAATATTCGTGCCAGATGCTACAGCATTGTAATGGCTATAGCACGCCAATAAATTCTTTCCTCATTATTAATTCAAGAATGCTAGGTAGCCACGATATTTGTCGATAATGTCAAAAGAATTGAATCTTCCATTCAGGTACTATAGGATTGCAATGGCTATAGCTGGCCAATAGAATCTTTCCTCCTTTTTTATGCAAGAAGGTTACCACACTACGATATTAGTTGAAATTGTTAATAAAATTGAATTTTCGAGCCAGATTATATAGCACTGCAATGGCTACAGCGTGCCAATAGAATCTTTCCTCCTTACTTATGCATTGATGTCACTTATGCATTGATGTCAGCTCACCACGATATTAGTCGTAAATGACAGTAAAGTTGAATTTTCCATCTAGATACTATAGAATTGCAATGGCTATAGCTGGCCAA
>NW_016912497.1:0-543 GCF_001483705.2 Eufriesea mexicana
AAACATCCATACATACATACATCCACACATTCACACAACCACCCGCCCATACATGCATCCAACTATTCATCCATACACCCACACACCCATACAACCATAATTCCATCCACCCATACACTCATCCATCTATGCATACATCCATACATGTATCCATACATACATCCATACATACATCAACACATACATCCATACATACTCCCACACATGCATCCACACATACATGCATACATACACCCTTACATATATCCATACATGCATTCACACTTCCGTAGAACCGTCCATCCATACCTCAATCCATCCATACATACAACCATACATACCGCCACCCACCAGTACATGCATCCATCCATCCACCCATCCTTCCATACGTCCATCCATCCGTATATACGCCCATCCATAAATCCTCCAATTCATACATCCATCGATCGACAAATCTATTCATTCATACACCCATCCATGTATACATCCATATTTCCACAAGTCCATACACACATAAACACGTCCATTCGTAATTCCATCATTGGATACATCTATCCATCTATA
>NW_016912498.1:0-4602 GCF_001483705.2 Eufriesea mexicana
CTGCAGCCAGATCGATGGGGGTGTGCGCTGTCTGTCCTGGCGTTACGACGTCCAGGCAGATGTTTTACGCCATGTGTTCGTTAGAGCCTTCGGGCTCGAGTGAGGAAGGTCACGTTGCCAGCTATCTCTTCCATTACAAAATTTGGCAAAGTAACTCCGCAGTGTCCTGTACCGGTGCGTGCTTCTACGCATTTCAGGCATCCAGTTAGTTGGATGAGGTGCAACGCCCAGTGTGAGGTCCTAGACCGGAACGCGGGCGGTCACCTAGGTGGTAGGGATAGGTAGGGCAGCGAGGTGCACGCTGCAAGGGAGTGGCGTCCCTTCCGACCCTAGCTGGGGGGCCTGGTGCCCCTTGGGAGGCGAGTGAAAAAGTAAAAGACCGGGAGGAGCAGTGAGGGTAAGGGGCCTCTGCCCCTTCCTTGACATATAAGGTGGGTACATAGTGCCCCACCTCCTTGGCACGCATCTGGGGCAGTACACGTCTTTGACATCTGGCACATAGCGGGCTAAGGAGGAAATAATAATAAACTCGCCGCCCTATGGAGTCGCCGAGCCTCCCCGATGGATCTGCACCAATGACCTGGCACTGATTACGGTTCACGACGATGGCTAACGACGGGAAAAGATGCAAAGGAAATAAAACAAAATGTAAAAATGGACAGCGATAATGAAGCCTCGGACACGGGGGCCCATGACCCTGGAGCCCCCGTGGCGGACTTGTCCGCTATAGATGGCAGGGTCACTATTGACGAACCCGGCAATTCCAATGGTAATGATTTTGGGCAATGTGTGGACATGCCCTTGGGCGGGCAAATACAGTGTGGGCTGTGCTGGCAGAACAAAAGGAATCTGCAGTTCCTACAGGAGTCTAAGTTTCAAGACCATGTTGACAGGCAGCATCCCAAGATGAGGATTACGTGGAGGTGCGCTGCATGCCTGAAAAGCTTCACAAAGCTTCATGCATGCAGATGTCACCTCCCAAAATGCAAGAAAACAATGGAGGATAGGGATGCTGCACCTGAGAAAGATCATAAATGTGGCTCCTGTGGGATGTCATTTGGAACTAAAAGGGGACTTTCGACACACGAAAGACATCGGCACCCCGAAATTAGAAACGTAAAGAGGATGACTGCCAGCACAAGCCAAAATAAAGGTAAACCGGGCAGAAAGACATCAGCATGGACGGACGAGGAAGTTGCCCTGTTAACTGATCTTAATGAAAGGTACAGGCATCTTCCTCAACCGAATGTTAAGATTAGAGAATTCTTGCCCGGTAAAACCCTCAAACAAATTAGCGACAAGAGGAGGGCGCTACCCGCCCGGGGCATGACAAACTTGGCCGAGGAGGACGAGAGACTGGAGGGGCTGGACTCCAGTACGTCCTCCAGCACGACAGACAGATCGGTCGAGGACCAAACAGATGACCTCCTGAGTGAGGAAAGAAATCTTTGGAGAGAACCACTCAGGAGGTACATCCTGGCCCACTCAGTAAACGAAGAACACGAGTTAAGCGAATTGGATAGAGAAATACAGGAGTGGGCCAGCAATCCTGGGGCGATAGATCCTGATGTCGAGCGTTGGATTAATATATTTACAAATAAAATACTACAAGGCACTGAGGAGAAGCCTTCCAGAGAGGCCAGTAAAAAGAGAGACAATAAAGGCAATAGAAAACCAAATGCGCACACCCGCTGGAAACGCTTCTCCTACGCTCGATATCAGGAGATGTACAAAAGGTGCCCCAGGAGACTGGTAGATATGGCGGTCGCAGGAAAGTTGTTCGAGGCAAGGGAGCGGGTAAAGCTCCCCGATAAGGCTGAGATAGAAAGCCTCTACGGAGACCTATGGGGTAGAGTGGCGTCTACCTCAGGTCTACCGAAACTCGGAGGGGGCCCGAGTGTCAACTTTCCACCTTGCGAGATTCTAACCCCAGTCACCACTGAGGAGCTAGTGTCGAAAATGAAAAAGATAAAAACGAATACGGCTGCGGGAGTCGATGGCGTTAGAAAGTCTCACCTCCGAAAAGACGGGGCACTGTTCCTGTTGTCCAAGCTATTTAACTGCTTAATGTTCGAAAAAGCCTACCCTGAAAAATGGAAAACAAATAGAACGACCCTAATACCTAAACCAGGGAAAGATGCGAAAGATATTAAAAACTGGAGGCCGATAACAATCGGCTCCTTACTGGGTAGGCTTTACTCATCAATGCTGGACAACAGGTTCAGGAATGTAATAAAACAAAACATCCGGCAAAAAGGCTTCACGCATGAGGATGGTTGCAAACTGAACATAACCATCCTCAGTGAGGCCTTAAATAAGATTAAAGAAAAAGGAGGGGGAATAGTAACGACCATCGACATCTCGAAAGCCTTTGACACAGTCCCCCATAGCTCCCTTGGTGACTGCCTTACCAATAAAGGTATTCCGGTGGCAGTCGCGAACTACATCAAGGAAATGTATAATGGCTGCCGAACCAAAATAACAACGGACGATAAAGGCAATTCGCTGAATATAACGCTAGCGAGAGGGGTGAAGCAAGGCGATCCGCTTTCACCCCTCTTGTTTAATCTAACACTTGAACCGTTAATAGAGAAACTAGAAAGAACGACGGAGGGAATTTCGCTGAATGGCGAAAACGTCTCCATCCTCGCGTTTGCAGACGACCTGGTAATGCTGGCGCGCAACGTTGACCAAGCCAATAAGCAATTAAAAATAATAGAAAAATACCTATCGGCTCTGGGCATGACAGCACAAGCCGAAAAGTGCGCCACATTCCAGGTCGTAGAGAAGTCTAAAACATGGTACCTAACGGACCCCGGGTTAAAATTACACGGCAGGGCGATACCCAACACCAGACCAGACGAACTATTAAGATATCTGGGGGTGTCGCTCTGCCCATGGAGGGGAATGCAGCGCGCCAGTATCGATGAAATCATGAGCGCGGCTGGCATTATATACAAGATGGGACTAAAGCCCCACCAAAAAGTAAACTTAATAAGAACGTATTTCCTGCCCCGGTACATATACCAATTGACCGCTAATCCGCCACCATTAAAGGACCTCGAGTCCATCGACCATGGCATAAAACAGATAATAAAGAAGATATTACATCTCCATCCGTCAACGACGGATGGAGTTCTATATTCAGAAAAGAGCCATGGCGGACTCGGGTTACAAAGGGTGGCGGATATTGTGAGAATCGCTACCTTAAGAAGCGGTATAAAAATAAGGGACAACAGTGACCCAGCAGTCACCGAAGCATACAAGGGGCAGGAAAGTATTTTAAAGAAATATGCGAAGTCGGTGGGGCTCAATTGGCCGGCCACGCTGGACGAAATAGATGGCGCGCGCATTACCCTCAAGAAACAGCAGACCGAGAGATGGAGACAGCTAGTATCGCAAGGACATGGCGTCCATGAGTTCGCGGGTGACAAGATTGGAAATGCATGGTTATACAACCCCGAACTACTAAAACCATCTAGGTATCTGGACGCATTAAAGCTAAGAACCAACACCTTCGGCACTAAAGTAGCAATAAAACGAGGAAGAAAGGATATAGATCCATTATGCCGGAGGTGTAAATTACAAGTTGAAACCCTAGGGCATATTCTTGGCATATGCCTTCACACAAAATCAGCCAGGATAAAAAGGCACAACGAAATTGTACAACTGATTGCAGAGAAAGCGTCAAGAAGGTCCGCAGTGTTCACTGAACCTGTAGTGAACGTTCTGGGAGAGAAGAAGAACCCCGATCTGGTTATTAAGGATCAGGAGGGGGTCCTCGTAGTAGATGTTACAATCCGCTACGAGGATAAGGATAATCTCAGGCGTGCCTACAGGGAGAAGGAGCGAAAATATAGGGACACTGCGGAATTCATAAAAGCCAGACTGAACAGTATTAACGCAAAAGTACTACCAATAGTGGTAGGGTGTCGAGGAGCCATGCCTCCCGACACCAAACGCAATCTAAAAGCCCTAGGGTTCAAGAAAAACGACATGGTAACGGTTTCAATGATTGCCCTCCGATCGTCCATCGAAATAGCGAACGCCTTTATCGATTATGATTATATACGCTAAAAAAGAAACATAAACAAGCCTAGTCACTTCTTATTTATTTATTATTTATTATTTATTAATTTATTTATTATTTATTTATTTATTCCCCATTTTACTATTTTACTTATTAATATATTTATTTATATGACTATTTATTTACCTATTTATTATTTTATTATTTTGACTGCCTTCGGGTATAATGAAATACATTTTACAAATGACCGGGCCCAATGGGGCAGTACAAAATTTTAAACGATTGACACAGCTTTATGGCGAAGATAAAAACACATTTTATTAATGACCAGGCCCTATGGACCAGTTCCCAATTTTAACGATTTACACAGCTTGACGGCTACGAGAAAATTTTAAATAACGTACGAGGCAGCTGCCAGCTGATAAACAATTAAGCCCGCTTGGCATTCTACACCAAGCGGTGCGAGTCCTCGCTACGCTATTGCGTAGTAGGGCGCGGGGCGGGCTCTACGTATGCAGAGCTCGGGGCGACACCTTCGCGAGGTATTCCCTGACAACGCACAAGTCAGTGCG
>NW_016912499.1:0-568 GCF_001483705.2 Eufriesea mexicana
GAACCCAAGCCTAGCCCAAGAAAACGTAGCATAACCAAACGTAGCCTAACTCAACGAAACATGGTCGAGACCACTACTATCGGACTCCCTAGGGCCCAGCAGTGTACAGTAGAGCCATGTGGATCGCAGAAATACTCCGAATAGCGGTGCATGGCACAAAAGTCAAAGATATCCCATCCTAACCTGACCAATCGTGACATTACCAAACGTAGCCTATCACCACCCATTGTGCCATGACGAATATTGCTGGCCTCGCTATATTCGGACAGGATATAGTAGAACACAATAGGGCGCAGGAAGCCACAAAATAGCAATGTACGGCACAAAAGTCAAAGATATCCTAACATAATCAGGCCTTACCTAACCTAGCCAAATGCGAAATAACGGAACCTAACGAGCCGAGACCTCTATTGCTGGCCTCCGCAGAGCCAAGCAGAAAATATTAGAGCATAGCGGATCGCAGAAAGATCGAATAGCAGTGTACAGAACAAAAAGCCAAACCCACCTTGACCAAGTTTATCCTAACCAAACCACTGCGAAAGAAAACAAACACAGCAAAACCTGCCAC
>NW_016912500.1:0-1079 GCF_001483705.2 Eufriesea mexicana
TGTGCAGTACTTTCAACTACAAACCTCTCCAAACATAACCATATAGTACATTGATAGTTTTAGAATAGCTTTGGAACATGCATCATCATTGGGAAAAGTAATTCAACGGCTACAATACAGTGATGATAGCAGCACACAGTACCGTGTCGTGAAATGTTAGCGTCTCGGTTGATAATGGACCTGCGCTTCACAGTGTGCAATTTCCTTACGCGATGCATCACCTGCGAACGGTAGGTGTTGTCTGTTGGTGTATGTACACAGTATCGTACTGTCAATTGCAAATGTCCCTTGCCATAACCGTACTATGCACATGCTATTCTAGAGTTATGTAAGAATTTGCATCATCAGTGAAGAATGTATTCCAACGACTACTCTACTGTGATGACGGCGGTACACAGCAATTGTTTGCCAATTGTTAATATCTCCAGCGGTGATGGAGATGAATTTTGTAATTCGAGAATTGCTATAAGATCTAAATCACTGTTCAGCTTATTAAACCAATTGCTACAGAACTGTATTGGTGGACGTAATCAGCAACGTACCTTCAGTTATTGTTATCTCAAGCCTTAATGTAGCATACATCGGTAGTTCCAGGACTACTTTAGCATTTACTTCATCGATGAACAAAGTTATCCAACAGCTACAGTAATGTCATGATGGCTGTTCTGTATACTGTCTTGTCTTTTGCCAATTTCTCGAGGGATAATTGATCTGTTCGCTGTCATCCTGGAGTTACTATAAAGTCTACATGATCATTGAACAAATTAATCCAATTGTCAACACTGCTCTGCTGTCAAGTGTAGTAAGTAACGTACTGTAAACTGTAAATATCTCTATACATAGACATGCTGTACATAGGTTATTCTAGAGTTACTATAGAAGTTACATCAACGAAGAACAAATTCTTCCAACGGCTACGTTACTCTGATGATGACCGTACTCAGTACTGTGTTGTCAATTGATAATATCTATAGTAGATGCGCATTTTGCATTCTGCAATTGCTGTGGAATATAGGTCATAATTGAGCAGATAAATACAGCGGCAGCAGAGCTCTGCTTGTGGACGCACTGATTAACGT
>NW_016912501.1:0-223 GCF_001483705.2 Eufriesea mexicana
GGATTCATTTGGCGTGCTATAGCCGTCGCAATGCTATAGAATATGGCTGGAAAATTCAATTTTCCTGACATTTTCGACTAACATCGTGGTGAGCTAAGTTTCTTGCATAAATAAAGAGGAAAGATTCTATTGGCGTGCTATTGCTATTGCAACACTGTACAATCTTCCTGAAAAATTCAATTTTGTTGTCATTTTCGACTAATATCGTGGTGAGCTAGCTTTC
>NW_016912502.1:0-260 GCF_001483705.2 Eufriesea mexicana
GTGAGGAAAGAGTAGCTTTTGCTTTTGTCCCATACACTGCTATTTGGTGGCTTTCTGCGGGCTACTGTGCTGCAGCATATTGTGCTTGGCTCTGTGGAGGCCAGAGATGGTGGCCTCTGCTCGTTGGGTTAAGATATGCCGCGTTTGGTTACATAAGGTTTGGATAAGCTAGGATAGGTTAGCTTTGACTTTTGCGAAATACACTGCTATTATGTGGATTCCTGCGCTCTACGTTGCACTACTGTGCTCTGCTTGACTCT
>NW_016912503.1:0-920 GCF_001483705.2 Eufriesea mexicana
GTACATCCAGGCATACCTGTACTATGCACTGATTATTTTTGAATTTCTGTGAAATTTATATAATCAGTGAATTGATTAATGCATCAGCTACTGTACGGTGACTATGTACGCAATCGGTAGTGCGTCGACAGTTCTTAATTTCTCGCGCGATGACGGGACATTATTTTGCAATATTAGAATTTCAATAGAATTTAAATCATCAGTCACCATCTTAATCGAGCGGAAAAAGTGCTCTGTTGATGGCTATACACAGTAATGTATAAGCAAGATTCAATGTCACCAGTGCCAATTGCTCCTTCCTTTGATGTTTCCACAATTGCTGAAGAATTTATATGTTCAGCGTACAGGTTATTTCACTGGCTATGGTACGGGTCAGATTTCTACACTCTCTACTGTACTGTCATATGACAAAACCACTACCGGCAAGTGGTACATAGATAGACCGTTCTAGAACTGCTATTGAGAACAAATAACCAGCGAACAAGCTAGTTCATCACAACCTGTACCGCTATGACGGCTGAATGCAGTACTGTATTTTCATTTGTTAATCTACTATCGACTAATAATGTACAAACCAGTTGTAATTCTAGTATTGCTACAGAATTTAAGTCATCAGTGGACAGAGAAATGCAACGGCTATAGTGCTCTTGTGGTGGATGTACTAAGTTCCGTGCAATAAGTTGTATATGTCTCTATCCATACCTATACCATAAATTGATTATTCTAGAATTTCTGTGGAACTTACGTCATCAGTGAACAGATTAATACCACGGATGCAGTACTGCGTTACTGTCGGCCCTGAGTATTGTGCTGTCAATAATTAATTTCACGAACGATAATAGATCGGCCTTCGGACATTCTACAAATGCAATAGAATTTATATCATTCGTCAACAGAATAATCCAACGGCAACAGTGCTC
>NW_016912504.1:0-218 GCF_001483705.2 Eufriesea mexicana
GATGTATGGATGTATGTATTTATATATGTATGGATGTATGGATGGATGGTTGTGTCGAATGATAGAAGTACGAATGGACGGGTTTATGGATGTATGCACGCGTCGATGTGTGGATGTATACGTGGATGGATGTATGAATGGATAGATTTATGGATCGATGGATGTATGCGTGGGTGGATGTATGGATGGGCGGATGTATGGGTGGATGGATGTATGGC
>NW_016912504.1:271-1048 GCF_001483705.2 Eufriesea mexicana
TGTATGTATGTCTGGATGGATGAATGGTTTGTTTGGTTGATGTATGGATGGATGTATGTATGGATCGATCGATGTATGGATGGGTGGATGTATGGACGGATGGCTGTATCGGTAGATGGATGTATGGATGGATAGAGATATGGATGGACGGATCTACGGATGTACGTATGTATGGATGTATGTATGTTAGGATGTGTGCACGGTTGGATGTATGGTTAGATGGATTTATGGATGGGTAGAAGGATGGATGGGTGTATGATTGCGTGTAAGCGGATGTATGGTTAGATGGATTTATGGATGGGTAGAAGGATGGATGGGTGTATGATTGCGTGTATGGAAGGGGGAACGTACGGATGTATGTGTGGCTGGATGTATGTATGTATGTGTGGATGTATGTAAGAATGTATGTATGGATGTATGTATGGATGAATGTATGCGTGTATGTATGTACCTGTGTATTGATGTTTGTATGGATGCATGAATGGATTTATGGTTTGGTGGATGGTTGTACGAATGGAAGTTTGTATTCATCGATGAATTTATGGATGCGCGGATGTTTGGATGCATGGATGTATGGAAGTATGGATGTATGTATTGATGTATGTATGGATATATGTATAGATGCATGTATGGATGGATGTATGCATGTATGTACGGATGATTGAATGGACGGATGGCTGTATGGATGGATGGATGTATGCGTGGATGTATGTTTGTATGTTTGTATGTACGTATGTATTTATGGATGTATGGATGTATGGAAGGATGTATGTATGG
>NW_016912505.1:0-465 GCF_001483705.2 Eufriesea mexicana
CATACATACATCCATAGATATATCCGTACATACATCCGTACATCCACACTTCCATCCATCCGTACATCCATACATACATCCATCCATACATCCATACATCCACACATCCATACATCCATAAATCCTCCCAACCATACAACCAAACATCCATACATACATCCTTACGCACATCCATCCATCCATGCATACACCCATACACACATACATACATCCATCCATCCATACATCCATACATACATCCATACACACATCCATACATACATCCATAGATATATCCGTACATACATCCGTACATGCATCAATACATCCACACATACATGCATCCATCCATACGCCATTCCATCCAACCAGGCATCCTGACTTCCATTCATCCTCTCACCCACTCTTCAATTCAACAACCCAACCATTCATCCACCCGCACATCCATACATCCATACATCTATCATTCCATACATCCATCCATCC
>NW_016912506.1:0-643 GCF_001483705.2 Eufriesea mexicana
CTATGCAATGCTATAGAATGTGGCATGGAAGTACAATTTTACTTGCAGTTTCTACTAATATCGCTGTGAGTTAACTTTCTCGCATAAGTAAGGAGGAAAGACTATATTGGCGTGGTATAGGCAATGCAGTGCTATAGAATCTTCCTGGAAAGTTCAATTTTATTGACATATTTCACTAATATTGAGGAGTGCTATCTTTCTTGCGTAATTAAGGAGGAAAGATCCCCTTGGCATGCAATAGCCATTGTAATGCTCTCGAAGCTTGCTGGAAAACTCAATTTTACTGACATTTTCGACTAATACCGTGGTGAGCTATCTTCCTTGCATACGTTAGGAGAGATACTTTTGTTGTGCTATAGCCATTGCAATCCTGCAAAATCTGGCTGGAAAATTCAATTTTATATCTGGCTGGAAAATTCAATTTTATTGACATTTTTGGCTTATATCGTGGTGAGATAACTTTCTGGCTTAATTATGGAGGAAGGATTCTCTTGGCGTGCTATAGGCATTGCAATGCTAGAGAATCTTCCTGGAAAATTCAAATTTATTGGCGTTTTCCACTAATATCGTGGTGAGCTAGCTTTCTTGTATAAATAAGGAGGAAAGATCCTTCTGGAGTGCTATAGCCATTGCAATGCAGCAG
>NW_016912507.1:0-535 GCF_001483705.2 Eufriesea mexicana
TGACCTGACATGACCTGACCTGACCTGACCGGATCTGACCTGACCTGACCTGGCCCGACCTGACCTGACCTGACCTGACCTGACCTGACCTGTCCCGACTGATCTGACCTGTCCTGACTGATCTGACCTGAGATGACCTGATCTGACCTGACCTGACCTGACCTGACCTGACCTGACCAGTCCTGACTTTAGACGGCCTTACCTGACCTGACCTGTCCTGACAGACCTGACCTGACCTGACTGACCTGAACTGACCAGGCCTGCCGTGACCTGACCTGACCTGACCTTACCTGACCTGACATGACCTGATCTAACTTGACCTGACTTTGCCTGACCTGGCCTGACCTGAACTGACCTGAACTGACATCATCTGATCTGACCTGACCTAACATGACCTGGGCTGACCTGACCTGACATGACATGACTTGACCTGACCTAACCAGACCTGTCCTGACCTGACCAGCCCCAACCATGCCAGGCCTGACATGACCTGATGTGACCTGACATGACATGATCTGATCTGAAGTGAACTGAC
>NW_016912508.1:0-612 GCF_001483705.2 Eufriesea mexicana
TTGAATCTTTCCTCCTTATTTATGCAAGAAAGTTAGCTCACCACGATATTCGACGATAATGTTAGTAAAATTGACTTTTTCAGACAGATTCTATAGAATTGCAATGGCCATAGCACGCCAATAGAATCTTACCTCCTTATTTATGCAAGAAAGTTTGCTCACCACGATATTAGTCGAAAAGGACAATGAAATTGAATTTTCGAGACAGATTCTAGAGGACTGCAATGGCAATAGCTCGCCAACAGAATCCTTTAAATCCTTTCTCCTTATTTATGCAAGAAAGAAAGATCACCACGATATTAACCGAAAATGTAAATAAAGTTGAATTTTCAGCCAGATTCTATAGCATCGCAATGGCGATAGCACGCCAATAGAATCTTTCTTCCTTATTTATGCAAGAAAGTTAGATCACCACGATATCAGTCGAAAAAGACAATGCAATTGAATTTTCGTGCCAGATTCTATAGCATTGCAATGGCTATAGCACGCGAATAGAATCCATCCTGCTTATTTATGCAAGAAAGGAAGCTCACCACGATATTAAACGATAATGTCAATGAAATTGAATTTTCCAGCCAGATTCTATAGCACTTCAATGCCTACAGCACGCCA
>NW_016912509.1:0-317 GCF_001483705.2 Eufriesea mexicana
ATATGATCTGCTATTAGGTGGATTTCTGCGCCCTGCAGTGCTTTAATATTTTCAGCTTCGCTCGCGCAAGGACCCGCAATTTTGGCCTCTGCGCGTTTTGTTGTGCCAGGTTACGTTCGGCGAGATTGGGTTGGGCCATGTTTGGATGGGGCAGCCTTAACTTACGTGCTGCACACTGCTGTTCGGAGGACTCCTGCTCTCTACTGTGCTCTAGTATGTCCTGCTTGGCGCTTCGCGTGGCAGCAATTGCGGTTTCGTCACGACAGGTTTATTTATGCTATGTTTGAATATGTTCTGTTGACTTGGGATAGGTTTGT
>NW_016912510.1:0-633 GCF_001483705.2 Eufriesea mexicana
AGTCGAAAATGTCAATAAAATTGAATTTTCCAGGAATATTCTATAGCATTGCAAGGCCTATTGTACGCCAATAGAATCTTTCCTCCTTATTCATGCCAGAAAGGCAGCTCACCACGATAATAGTCGAAAATGTCAATAAAATTGAATTTACCTTCCCGATTTCATAGCGTTGCAATGCCTAGAGCACGCCAACAGAATCTTTCCTCCTTATTTATGCAAGAAAGTGAACTCACCACAATATTAGTCAAAAAAGTCAATAAAATTGAATTTTCCAGGCAGATTCAATAGCATTGCGTCGGCTATAGCACGCCAACTGAGTCTTTCCTCCTAATTTATGAAATAAAGTTAGCTCACCGCGATATTAGTCGAAAATGTCGATGAAACTGGAATTTCCAGGAAGATACTATAGCTTTGCAATGCCTATAGCACTCCAATAGAATCTTTCTTCCTTATTTATGAAAGAATGTTAACTCACCGCGATATTAGTCGAATATGCCAATAAAATTGAATTTCCAGCAAGATTCTATAGCATTGCAATGGCTATAGCACACAAATAGAATCTTTTCTCCTCATTTATGTAATAAAATTAACTCACGACGATATTAGTCGAAAATGTCAATGAAATTGAATTTT
>NW_016912510.1:715-2254 GCF_001483705.2 Eufriesea mexicana
TATGCAAGGAAGTTAGCTCACAAAGATATTAGTCGAAAATGTCAATAAAATTGAATTTTCCAGGAAGATTCTATAGCGTTGCAATGGTAATAGCACGCCAATAGGATCTTACCTCCTTATTTATGCAAGAAAGTTAGCTCACCACGATATTAGTCGTAAAATGTCGATAAAATTGAACTTTCCAGCCAGATTCTATAGCATTGCGACGGCTATAGCATGCCAAGATGTTCTTTCCTCCTTACTTACGCAAGGAAGTTAGCACACCGCGATATTAGTCGAAAGTGTCAACAAAATTGTATTTTCCAGTCAGATTCTATAGCATTGCGACGGCCATAGCACGCCAATTGAATCCTTCATCCTTATTTATGAAATAAAGTAAGCTCACCACAATATTAGTCGGAAATATCAATAAAATTGAATTATCCAGCTGGATGATAAAATTGTACTATCCGTCTCGGTTCAACAGCTTTGCAATGCCTATAGCACGCCAACAGAATATTTCCTCCATATTTATGCAAGAAAGATTGCTCACCAAGATATTTGTCGAAAATGTCTATAATATTGAATTTTCCTGCCAGACACTTTAGCAATGCAATGACTATAGCGCGCCAATAGAATCCACCATCCTCATTTATGCAAGAAGGTTAGCTCACCACAATATTAGTAGAAAATGTCAATAAAATTGAACTTTCCAGGCAGATTCTATAAATTGCGAATGCTATAGCACGCGAATTGAATCTTTTCTCCTTATTTATGCAATAAAGTTAGCTGACAACGATATTAGTCGAAAATGTCATTAAATTATAATTTTCCAACCACATTCTATATCATTGCAACGGCTATAGCACGCCAATAGTATCTTTCCTCCTTATTTATGCAATAAAGTTAGCTGACAACGATATTAGTCGAAAATGTCAATAAAATTGAATTTTCCTGGAAGATTCTATAGCACTGCGACGGCTATGGCACGCCAATTGAATCTTTCCTCCATATTTATCCAACAAAGATAGCTCACCGCGATATTAGTCCAAAATGTCATTAAATTATAATTTTCCAACCACATTCTATATCATTGCAACGGCTATAGCACGCCAATAGTATCTTTCCTCCTTATTTATGCATGAAAGATAGCTCACCATAATTCCAGTCGAAAATGTCAATAAAATTGTACTATCCTTCTAGGTTCAACAGCTTTGCAATGCCTATAGCACCCCAATTGAATCTTTCCTCATTATTTATGCAAGAGAGTTAACTCACCGCGATATTAATCGAATATGCCAATAAAATTGAATTTTCCAGCCAGATTCTATAGCATTGCAATGGCTATAGCACGCCAATAGAATCTTTTCTCCTTATTTATGTAATAAAATTAGCTCACCACGATATTAGTCGAAAATGTCAATAAAATTGAATTTTCCAGTCAGATTCTATAGCATTGCGACAGCCATAGCACGCCAATTGAATCCTTCATCCTTCTTTATGAAATAAAGTTAGCTCACCACAATATTAGTCGGAAATATCAATAAAATTGAATTATCC